>NW_006263480.1:561918-565038 GCF_000469605.1 Apis dorsata
TATGTAGGCGGTTATTATGGTTAGGTGGCTCTTTAGCGTTGGCCTTCCCTCGCTTTTCACCCGCTTCCGCCTGCGTTTACACGGGTTTAATGCGCAGACAATACTATTAGCGCTATTTATGGTCCCTTAGCTTCGTATCAGGCCCGTCTCCATGGCCGTGGCCGTTATAATTGTACCCGATCTCACCTTTTTCATTTTCGCTCGTCAGATGAGAGTTTGACGAAGTTTAACACGGAATGATTTTTTTCGATAAAATTTGGTAAAGAGGCTTGTGAAAATGTGAAAATTGGTGATTATCAAATTATTCGCAATGTTGAAACATTGGGAATGAAATATTCAAAATTTTTAAAATCTCGAATCTTCTGCTAGTTTCGAAAAATTCTTTAAATTTAGATAAATAATAATTTATAATAATAATAAATTTTTGCAAGAATATTGCAGTAAAAATTTCTCCTTAAAAAAAGAAAAAAAGAGAAGAGAGAAAGATAGATTTCAAGTCGCTTTTGAATAGCGACAACTATGGCGACAGACGGAATCGTTTGTTAAATAAAGTCTGATTATCAAAGAGAAATTGAAAGACTGTGCAACCGGTGATTTTGCATATGATTTTCATCGTAGCCTTGAATTTCCTCGTTAAAAAGAAAAAAGTCGATAATATCTGGCATATTATCAATAGCAAAAGTGTATGGAAATTTTCACCATATAGCGAGGTTTTAAATTAAAGTATCAAGTAATAGTGTCTATTGAAACAACCATGAACATGTGAAGTATTCTGTCTTCTTCAATGATGACTGAATTGAGACTAAATTATACTTCTATATTACTAACCAGCCTACTGAGGATTACAGCCTTTATATTCTCTAATTTGACAATTCACTCGTTAAGACGTTTGTATAAGCATTGATATCTTTGATCAATTGATTACTTGTTATGATTTGATTATTACTTGATAATTACTTGATTATTGAAAGGATTAAACGATGTATTTACAATCATTAGTACATATTATATGTATATACATAATTTAATTTTCAAGAAAAAATTTGATTTTATTTTCCTGAAAATAAATCTTATTTTGGAATATGTTAGGCGATATATTTAGTGAAATTAACCAACGAATGGTCAGACACGTGCCCTCGAGACTGATCTGTAATAATATACAATAATAAGATATTATCATATTGAAACTAAAAATGAATTTAATAATTAATACCATGTTCTTAATAAACGCTCGAATTCAAATCGTTTCGCGCCATATGACAGTCGAACTGTCGATAACTTATCGATCGATTTTTCGTTGCCTAATTCCATTCGCGCGTATTTTTTTCGTTCGATACTCGTTGAAACCATGGCATAAATGTTATTGCACGGTTTGACGTGCAGCTACACTGACGAAATTCACTACAAATTTGGAAATAAAACGATTCTCGAGTTAACGCCAGGCAAAATTAATTTCTGCAACGAAACTGTTTCTGAATTGTTTAATAATTTAGTAATAGTCGTTCTTCTTATTCCAATTCTATTATTAATTCTGACATCCAATAGCTGAGTTAGTTTTGACTCGGTCGATTTAGCGATTTGCTATTATAATACTAATTAGATGAAGAAATTAGATAAGTTTGAAATTATAACTGTATGGGTCACTTTTAATCCGGCAACCCGTAATTCATGGCTCGTATTTCGATGGATAATACTAGAACTACTACTGATTTTCAAATTCACGAAATTCGAATCCGAGGATCTTTATGAGTCCTCGAAACTTTGGAAATTCAAAAACCTATTTCGTCTTTCTTCTTTTATTCTCTATCATTTGGAAAAATCATATCAAGAACAAAAAAAAACATATTCCAATAAATTTAAATTCATATTTGGCATCAATAAGTAACAATAATCATTTTGACTTGAATGAAATTTTTGTGTCTTCTCTTTAACCTATTATGATAGTATGAGAGAGAAAAAGAGATGGATGAAAAATTTAAAAAATTGTTACTACTTAAATGAACGAATTATTCACACAAATATTATTCCTTGTCTCGAATTTCAAGAAAATGGTAAAAAATTTCAAATCTCTAATTAATAAACAAACAATTCATCGATAAGTTTTTAACACCTTTAAGCATCGTCTTCTTGGCTTCCACGCGTCCTACTTGTTACGTGTCGCGGATCGAATCATCGTTGGACGAGTTCCTGGGAATTTCTTTCGGCTCGAAGCTTATTAGAACCGCGTGACACGAGGTGGGTAGTATTGGCTTCGTGGTATCGTGGCATGTGTCCGGTAAGGAGGAATCTTGGCACGGTGTCTTCTTCTGATGCGATTACCGTGGTCGATTGACTGGCGCCTGGAGCGCATCAAATCGAATAATTAAGACGAACGTTGTCTAGGGTCATCGTGTCACTCGATACCGAGCATAAGCGGACCTCTGCTGCATCGAATTCCCCCAAATGCCGTTGCCCACGTACTACCTCGACCTAGATTTACGCACTGGCGTGTTGGGATGCCTCAACACCAGCCAGTTCCCTTCTGAAAATTATTTTTCATCGTCACTTTCGTGATATTCATATTAATTTTCGTTTAAAGTGAAAATAACAGCTTGCGATATTTTTTTATGGACAATTTACCGCGAAATAAAATTGTTCTAGCATAACAAATGTTAAGAAACATATTTATAACACTGATCTAACCTGCCAATTGAGCAGGTTATTAATAATTAAAATTTTAAGTTTGATCTTCAATTAAAAGGATAGATATTTGGAATCTATATCTATACAAAGATTTTTTAGCGGGAATTTTGTTCGGAGTAGAACACGTTTAAAAAATAATTTCATTTTACCAATGACGAATACAAATCAACGACAAAACACAAATAAATGACGTAATTTTCCATATTTTAAAAAACATTACTAAACAAAATTAAAATAATCTACAAATGATCATAGTGAAATTCCACCAAATCCTGAAAAGTTGGCAATCCTGCTCGGTAGCCGGTTTGCGGAAGGAGAAGAAGCCAGTGTGGGAGCACAGAGCTGTAAGGTACGCGGCCGGTAGCCCGATGGCTCTCGGTTGACGTCACGAGGCAAAATGGCGGTAAGGTGACGTCACCGGGAGCTCCCCCCCTCCCT
>NW_006263480.1:565732-575490 GCF_000469605.1 Apis dorsata
CTGGCTCCGCAACGTCGCCGACTGTGTAGCCCCGATATCGCGGAGATTCCACGGAGGATCGAGGTGTGTGCATGCGAGAAAGAGAGAGAAAGAAAGAGATATATATATATATAAAGATAGATAGATAGGCGATCCCTACGCGACAGACGAAGAAAGGTAGAAGGAGAGAGGCGGTCGGCTCTCGTGTATGCGTGTGCGCGTGTTGGGCGCCGTGACGCTCGAGTCACAAGCAGTTCACAAGCTGATTTTTGGCAAGATCGCTTCGCGCATTTAGAGGGCGACATTAGCCGGCTTTTCGGGTAACGATCGTGGTCGCGGCGCGGCCGAGCTCGCCGCCGGGAGACGCCCCGCCACAGGGACTATAGAGAGCGGCGATTTCCAGGCGCTTCGTGGGCTGACTCGCCGCCAACTCGACGATGATTCGGCTGGCCGTGGTGGTGCTGGGGATCGTTCGATCGGCTCTGGCCGCGTGCACGTGGTGGAAAAAAACGGGACGAGGAAAAGGGTAGGTGGACAAATGATGGGAAAGGAGGAAGGTAAGGTAAGCAAGGGGAGCAAGATGCCGGACACACACGGCGGCGGATATACTGCGCACGTGGCGCAGAGCGGCGATCCGGCTGCGCGAATCCCTTTACACTCGAGCCAGGGCGGTTGCGACCGGCGCACTCGAGCTGCTGCTGCGATTCTCGAGCCGGCCGCCAATTTCCAATCCCCCTCTCCTTCTCTTCCTCCTCCTTTATGCCCTCTACCCTTTCTTCCGCTCGAATATATTCCTCTTGACCGTTCCTCGGTTCAACGTTAACCTCTATTCGGGGCTGCGCCTTGTCCCGCGTGGGAGCCGATTCAAGGATGAATTCGGGACCCGATAATTCGTGCCTTCCTCTCCCGAGTTTTCCGTATTTTCTTTTTTTTTTTTTTTCTTTCTATTTTATTCTTTTTGAGGTTTGGTGATTTATCGTTGAAAAGAGAGATAGTGTAATGTAGGGAATATTTTTTTAATTTTGTCGTGTAGGTTATTATTATTATTATTATTAGGATTTCGAAATAGCTATCCGAGGAATTTGAAGTTTCTCAATACTTTAATTATATCATTATTCGAAATAATCATCATTTTAATATTTAATATTTTTCGAGAGGAAAGATTGGCTATCTGTTTCGAGGTTAACGTAACGTTGCACTATTTTAATATAACGCTTTTAAAGTAAAATAAGAGTGCGTGTTAATCGAAGAGGGTAGAACTGTAATTGCACAATTACACTCATGAATAAATAAATGGAATATTTGCAACGCACTCTGCCCTTTTTCTACTTAAAATGTCCAATCTGGCTGAATACTGAAATATAGAAAGAATCCAAAGTTTCGTGCGAATCCAATTTTCTTTATTCCTAAGATAAATAAATTAAATTGTCCGTCTAAGTAAAGTTCGTACGAATTTCTCAGCTTCTCTTGTGCTTAAACTTTACAATTTATCTTGAAAAATGAAACGAGGTATCAGACAATGATTAATTTAATCGTGGAAAACAACACTTTCGACCGAGCGTCGGCGACCTTTTTTTTCTTTCTCCCGTCAATTTTAATTCCGATCTTGATCTTAATCGAACGAAACGAAGTCGAACGTGTAATTGGTGGCTGACTAAACGATTTCTCTAGAAAGAGTCTAACGCGAGAATCATGCACAACAATTTTCAAGGAGATCCGTTATACCGTGGCGTCACGTCTTTCATATTGATTTCCCGAAAGATATTAATAACTCTCGAGAAGTATCGTCGATAACTGATGAGCCATAATAAACTTTTAAGTGCCGTCCCAGTTGCTACGAATAGACACTAATCTCTATACTTGTGGACGGTGGTGCTACTGGCTTCTTCCATCAACCATGGACGTCAAGAAACTTAATTTTTTTTCGTATAATAATTTGCAAATTTGTATTCAATTCGAAAATTGAGCTCGTATTTGAATTGAACTTGCTCGAGCATCATCACAAGTTTCACGCATATTTATATTATATCTGCAAGAAGTAGAAAAAAAAAAAAAAAATGGCCTTCCGTCCACGATCGCTTTCTCGTTAGTTCACGGATCTGGAATCGAAGGCCAATTATTTTTGCGCATACCTTCGTCTTCCATCGCCGATTAACGAATACCAAGTCTTTTTTCAGGGCACAGGCTATTTTCGGTAAATTATTTGTATGCCTTGTCAATCTATTAGTTCAATTAGTGAGAATCAACAAAGGTATTTGGCACGAATAAGAGAGAATAGAGGCTGTTCTACATATTCCTTCGAGCAATAATTTTTTTTTTCTTATTTGTGTGACCTTTCACCTTTAAAAAAAAGAAAAGAAAAAACAATAAGGCTCGTCTTCGTCATAAAAGGGAATCGACCAATCGGTGCAATTAATCTCCCAGAATTCAGGTTACCATGTTCTGACTTATTCGTCGGTTGACTAAATCGTGGCTAATACGAATCAAGATAAAATTAATCTCTTTCATAATGTCCTGAATCAGATTTGGAAAATATTATTATTGCTTGATATAATTATCATCTTTTTATTCTTTGATAAATAATTATATTTTAAATTGGTATTCTTTATTTTCTGAATATACATATTTTTTAGGGGAGAGACAATAAATCATTCAATTACATTCATTCCTTGTATACGAAATAATATTGAAACCACAAATCTGATAAAAAGAATTTCATTTCAATCAACCGCTGAAAATGGATCCAACTTATATTTTCCAATATTCAAAAAATATTCAAACATCTCGATTACAATATAAAATAATAATTACTTTCTTACTTTCGAATCCCCTGTCACATCCCTTGTGAAACAATCAAATCCAATTTCCACCCTACAACAATCGAAAACTCCAGAGTCCACGCCAGAACATCTTCAAGTTCGTTGATCCCAAATGGCGGCGAGCCTGCCAACTACCCAGGTCTCACGTAGCCTCGAAAGAATCGAGAGTCGTGAATATTCAGAAGAAGACGAGAGGTGGCGCGAGTATGCGCGAATGAAACGACTCAGGAATGACGAATAACGAGAGAGAGAGAGAGGGGGGGAGGGAGAGAGAGTTCTCGTATTAATTATCACGAGTAAAAAACACGGACAGCGACACGAGAGTTTGGCACAGATCTTGGGCCCTGATCGTCACATAGTAACCTGTAAAAACTCCTCCCCTCCGTGTAAATTAACCTCCACCACGCCTTTTTGAGTCGTTATTTTTTTTTCTCCCTCCCAGCGAAATTTATTCCCAATTTCGAATACGAGAATACGGTGTCGCGCTACATCTAGGGATCCCTAGATTGTCAGCAACGTAATAATCTATCGTAAATCTTCCTCGAGGTTATTAATCGCGAAGAATTCAAAGCTGTTGAAATATTATGCCAGGTTATGGTTTTGTTTAACGATTTTTTGAAAGGAATGCAGGATTGTTCAAGTATAGTTTTAAATTTTTAGAGGAGATTGATGGATTTGAGGGAATCCTGCATTGAAGGATTTTATGCAAATTTTGTATAATCCTTTGGGGGGCGATGGTATATTCACCACAGAATTATCAGAGATGAGAATTCAAATTTTAATGATTGAAGTTAAGAATAAAGTTGCCTCGGTAAGTATGCGACGAATAACCGCGGTTAATTGTAACGAGGAAGTAGACGAGATTGTACAAAGAGGTTACGACAAGCTGCGAATAATTAAAGTAATTCCATTCGAAAATTTAACTTCAATTTAACTAAATTTAATTAATTTTTCAGATATAATGTGTACACGAACTGTTTAATAAAGATGAAGATGGGCAGACAGAGTTAACTTAATAGGGATGACGTTTATTATGCGCATTTCACTAATGACATACATATTACGTATTTGAAATAGATGAAAGCTCGAATCTAGTGACAATTATTCCCTCCAATGTTTCTTTTGCAATTTCATTTAAAAAGAAAAACATTTAAGAAACATCTTGACAAGGGATATATAAATTTAGATTATCGATTGTAAATATGTTCATATTTCGTATATGAAATAATAAATGATCGAATTTGACGAATATAGATCTTCGAAATGTGATAATTTCTTACGAGACGCGTCTCATCGATCGACTTGATAACACTATTAAGAGGTCTCTAAGGAGTTTTTGAATTGAATCAAGATAGTGATATGATGGAATTAATTCTTCTTTTTTTTCAAAGATTATTCATAGATTACGATCTTAGATCGATCCATCACGTGGCTATTATACTGATTAGTAAAGATTTTTTTGATTTTGGATCGAGCTTGGATCAAATGCCAGTCTTTTATTAATGACTTTATCTCGATCTTGAATCGAACTATCGCAAGGACGATAAATATAAACAGAAATATACCGATGAGAGATCCATTTATCACGAGCATTTCAGCGCATACTCGATCAAAATCGATTTTTCCACGATGGTGGAATTCGGAATTTAATTCGGCGCGTCGACACTAGGGAGCACCACTTTGAGCGTCACGTGACCAATAATATTGTCGAATACTGGTCCAAGATCCCCTTTATCAGGACAATGGCTCTATCAAATCTTATAAATTGAACCATCTTACAACCATATATCAATCAAACGCCAATCAGGGACCGTTTTATCCATGGCAAGCGAACTCAACAGCTTTTGCATCCCGTTCTCGTGGAGCGCAAAATCAATTAGCTCGGATTCCAACAGAGTCTGATATCTGCTGATCTTTCACCCCGCAAGACTAATAGCAAGAAAACACACGCTATTAAGCACGCTCAATATGTTATATCACGCCCAACCAATTAAATTTCGAAATTTCCATCGATGTGTAATCAGCAATAGGGGTTACACCTGTTGCTGGAAACAATCATCGGAGCATTCTCGAAGAGTAAGCGATGCCAGTATGATGATGCGTTGTGTATCGTCCCTCTGTCGAGTCGAGATAGTGGTATGGCTCATTTTCGAGAGTACTATCGATCTTTCCGTTACGAGGTGCGCTCTATCAATTATTCGTGCTTCGATTTTAATAATTCAAAGACGTTCAGAGACGGGCCAGAGAGGCGAATGGATGGGCAATCTGATAGGGATTCGTGCTTTTGCGATTGTTAATGATTCTATACAGAGGGGAGGAGGGATGCACGATTTGTTCGTAGAAGAAATTATATATATAAGTTATTATAACTATTGTTTTCTTTAACTAATTGATATGGCGAAATCGAAATATATTAATTGGAAATTTTTAATTATATCTTGACTAACTTTTAATTGATACGATGAACACACTAATTCTATAATGGATAATAAAAAATATAATAAAAGTTTTTGGAATTATTAACTTAATTAACTGATACGAACAATGAAATTAAATTATATCAACTCTTTGGTGGAGGATGAATGAAAGAATAAAGTTCAATAAAAAAAATAAAAATTAATTAATCAATTGAAGATTACAGAATATAAGAGCAAAATTATGAAACGTTGGGGTATCCGGAAAAAACTCTAATATTCTATAATATTTTGATAACAGTTAAAGGAAATGTAGATTTATAATCGTTGTTTGAATTTAAATCTAAATTTTACAACGTTTAATCGTCGTTGACGTCTGAGTATGTAACAGGGATTACGTTTGATAGATAACATTGTTACTGTTATTACGATTCCGCGGTTAACTGATAATAATGCCGTTTCGCACGCGCCAACTTGGCGTGGATGGAAAATTATCCCCCTGCCATTGAAAGCAATGAAATCTGTATATCATACGCAATACGAAATTAAATCGGTATTAATTAACCGAAAAGATTGCGCGTCGAACATTTCAAATAAATCTAAATTTGTTATAAAATAAAATAATTCGAGCTACATATCGAGACAATTCAATACATAGGAAATATAGTTGATTGTAGAGATCGTTTCAAGTTATTCGATAGTCAGGTAGATCAATTTTATTTTTTTTAAATTTTGGCATTTCGTTGTAATTATTTATATTATTTAAAATAATTCACCACGATGGAATTGATCAGTTTTCTTTGTTGTGATTCATGTTTTGAATGGAGATTGAATGGAGATTTAAAATTTATTCACATTAATTGATGCAATGAGTTCTATGAGTTTTTGTATTCAAATTATTTTTCTTATTCACTTTTGTGATTTAAATTTAAAATTATTGTACATCAAACATTACTTTTATCTTAATATTTTTATATTAATATTCAATCGTAATATAAATTCAAATAATTTGTTAAGATAAAATTAAAAAAAACTTTCTTTTTTCCTCCATTAAAATATTTTTACAAATGAAATCATTATTATTTGTTATCCTTAGAATATCATTACTAGAAAAAATATTTAATCAGGAATTGAGTAACATTAAGAATTTTAGAGAATTGATTAAGTAGTTTGAAAATCTTAATTTTAGGATCTTTATCAATAGAAGAAATATATTCTCTACAGTATTGTTTTGAATTATTAGAATCATTGAAAAAGATTCAGAAATTTATATTTAAAATTCTTTACATCTATTTATATCTTCTATGATGTCATTACAGATCATATATGCAGATTAATATTCACGTTTAACTTGATACAGAAAATTGAAATCTGAATTCATGCTTCATCTTTCATTATCTGTGAATTATTCTTATTCAGGCAATTGTCTGTCAATGTGAATCATCTTTTAGAAATTAAAAATGATGCTCACATTGTGTAAGAATCAAGAGTAACTTCTTTCACAAGAAATTGCATGTTCTTCAATCAGTAATTCATATAGTTGAAAAACATAAATTTAGAATCAGAAATATATAAAGGAAAGATTATGATCTCAATCTTCAAAAAGTTTATAAAATATAAAGACTTTTATTTTTTTATAAATCAGTTTATTATAAATCAATTTTTCAATTCCTTCTTAATTTGGTATTAATATCTCTAAAAATTCACATGGACTCTGTTGAAAAACTTTTGACTATAATTGCAAAAATTAAGGAAATGGTTGGCCAAGAATCACACGAATGTAGATCCTTATTTTATTACTTTATGTGGATTAAATTAATAAGAAATTTAATTCTGTTAATTAAATTAATTTCATATATATATAATATATCAACTTTCCATCTCTGAACACGAATCATTATAAAATTACACAAAAATAAACTTGATACCAATCATCATCCCCAACAAAATCCAAGAAAGTTTCTTAATAATTGCATCAACGAATGAATAAATAAATTATATCGATTCGACGAGCACATTCACCACTATTAACAAACTATAAACTCTTTCTAATTTTTCATTTTTCATTACTGAGAATTATGCAAACTAATTGAGAATCGAGTTAATTGTCGATGAAGACGCGCATCACGTGGTTGGATAAATTCTTAGTGTTAAAGCCGAATATTAAATTGGCATTTCCGATGGAGGAACAAGGACGCCATTTAAGCAGGAGAGAGAGGGGTTGTTCGCCATTAGAAATTGCGCATTATTCGATTACTCTCGTTACAGTGTGAAGGGCATCCGGCATTCTCGAGTTCCGGAAAAACTTGAGGGGCACTTTAGAGGGTTCCTAGGAACATCCCGAGTGTGGCAACGATCGATCAGGAATATATTCTTTCGCGCGTTTGTTGCAAATTCAGCAGCGAATATTTCTTTTTTTTTTCTTTTTTTTTTTTCATTTTTACAACTATATGAATTAGAAGGAAAGAATACTATAGGGGATAATTAATATTCATAGAACGTGAAATAGCTAGTGTATAATTTCCTAAGAATGAATATTAATAGAGATACAATAGATATTTTAATTTTTTTATTATTTAGAAATATCTGATTAATTTTTATTCTTGAAATAAATTATAACATTTGTGAAACGTAAGAATTTTGATTTTAAAACCACTTATATTGATTCATACTCAAAAGTCTTAATGTTGAATTGAGTGCTAAAATATATATTGGTTACAAAACAGATTCTATCTTACTATTATTGGTTCTTTTAATTAAAAAGAATGAATCAATGATTCCATCAACATTGTTGGATCCTTTTTTCTTCAGAGAATTCAAAAATTATCTAGAAACAAAAACAATAACTTTATTCAAAAAATGCACAAAATTAATAATAATCTACGCTTAATATTTTACGTTTCTTTCGTGATTTGTTTTTAATATATCGCGTATGTATAATCCTCTTCGCAACTTAATGCACAATCTTTAATTAACTAACATATATATATCATTTTACAATAATATTTCACGAAAAAATTAAATAGAATTCACAGTGAAAAATCGTATCTTAAATATTTTTTTTGTACAGAGCATCTTATCCCTAAATTGAAATTCTTCAAGATGAATCACTAAAAAAATCTGCTAACAAAATGCACGAATGCCTGACACTTCGATTTCAATTTTCATAGGAGAAATCACATATAAATCCTACTCTCAAAAGTCTATGTAATATTCAATAATAGTCAATTAATCCGCCATTTTTATTATTACGCGCTTTTCTATTAACGACCTCTCTCGGAAACGCTTAGAAACACCTCTCTTCCCAATCACTGTCCTCAACTATATGAATAATATCAATTTTTCGCGAATTCGTTCGAATAGTCGATCGCGTGAATTTTGAATCTCTGAATGCGATCTTTCTTTCGCAAAAGAAACCTTCAACTCGCGGAACGTATCGAGAGATCAAACGCGATTTTTCGTATTCTTTTTTCCTTCACGAGGTATGCATTGTTCGTTTTCCAGTTTGTTTGCACGGTGACACACAGTGAGAAGTTTACAAAATCGATCTCTGGTCCTCTGGTAAATGGAGAAATACACGATCGTGTAAACGTGCCCGATAATCCTCTTTGAGTCTCGCGGCTAACTCCTTTCATCTTGCGTGTTTTTACAGGTTGGCAGCGCAAGAGGCGGCACAAAGGGACCCTGGATACGCGAGTCAGTACAGGAGAAGGCCGAGGTTGGCCGGACTGAGTTTCGGTGACTGGACTAGCTTTGGAGGGGAGGTAAGGATTCGATTCGAGCTTAAAAAGTAGAATTTCGTCGGATCAAATGTTTGTTGAAGATAAAATATATAGAAATCCAAGAGATGGCGTGGCAAAATAAGAAATGGAAATTGGGAATAAAGAAAATGTAAAAGTAGGTCTTAAAAGGGATTAAGTTTGAAGATTTGAAATAATTTCTTATCTTTACATTTACTTTATATTTTTCGAAGATGAACTTTAACAATGCAATGTTATTTTTGATTCTTGTTATATAGGAGCCACAAGCTAATAAATTAAGCTCTAAAAAGTGGCTCGATATATTATACTTTCTATTAAGTTTCTAAGTTTCAGGTTTGATCATAAATCTATCAAAATAGTTTACAACATCTATAACATACCTTATTTGATTGTTTTTACTACATCATATTATAATTATAGATTTTCACTTACTTATTAAAATGAAAGTGCATCCATCTTTGTTTTTTTCCTTTGGCATCGAAAATATAAAATTACCTTCCTCGTGTAGAAAATCTTGTTCGATTGAAAAATCAATTTTATTATTAGAATGCCTATATGCATATAGTTTCTGAAAGGAAAAATATAACTAACAAGGAAACACATCAGTTTGACGCTCCACTTAATTGTTAGCCACAGATTATGCTATGCAAATCATTCTTGTTCAATATATATAATTTTGATCTTGAACTCTTATTCAATTTTTATTTTCAAACTATATAAATTCAGTAAATTGGGTAAACAGGTACCTGGTCTGGTGGACATGGCGCCAGGCCGGGATCAGGGCG
>NW_006263480.1:575723-576575 GCF_000469605.1 Apis dorsata
ATACCCGCTTCATAATCGAGTGGCCGCCCTTCGAGTACGCCGTCCTGCTCACCATCATCGCCAATTGCGTGGTCCTCGCCCTCGAGGAGCACCTGCCCAAGCAGGACAAAACCATACTCGCACAGAAGCTCGAGGCCACCGAAATCTATTTCCTCGGGATCTTCTGCGTCGAGGCGAGCCTCAAGATCCTCGCCCTTGGCTTCGTCCTCCACCGTGGCTCCTATTTGCGCAACATCTGGAACATCATGGATTTCTTCGTCGTGGTGACCGGGTGAGCGAACCTCATTTTCTATATACATTCTTCTATACATTATACTATACATACGTACGAGATCTCCCTTTCTCTTTCTCTCTCTCTTTATATATATATATATTTATCTTTCTCTCTTTCTCTTCTTCTTTCTCTCTCACTTTCTCTCTCTCTCTTTCTCTCTCTCTCTCTTTATTTTCGACAATTATTTTCCACGGACGAGAAAGATCCCTTCTTTCTCTTCGAGTTTCTCGAAAGAGCGAACGAACTCGATCGATTTCAAGAGAGACACCGTGGTATGCACGAATGGGAGAAAAGGAGGAGGAGGAGGAGGAGGAGGAGGAGGAGGGATCGTTCTCGTATAAAATTCGCGAAAGCTCATCACTCAAGTATACATACATACGAAGCACATATATATATATATACTTTCGTTTCCTTCTATTTTTCACGTTACTTTGTTTCACCGCGAGCTCACTCATCATTTCATTCTCCGTTCCCTTCCTCTCTCGTGTTCTTCTCCTCCCCTCTCCTCCTCCCTCGGTGAAAACGAACGAAGCGCATTCTTGCTCTTTCCCCTTTTTCTCTCTCTCTCTCTCTCTCTC
>NW_006263480.1:576601-576936 GCF_000469605.1 Apis dorsata
TTATTTTTCTCTCTTTATCTATCTATCACTCGATAAAAATGCATCGCGCACTCTCTTTCTCTTTCTCTCTCTCTCTCTCTCTCTCTCTCTCTCTTTCTCTCTTTCTCTCTGTTCATCCTCGAGACACAGCAGCGTGTGTTCGAGAGAAGTGAAACGAGCAAAGTGGAGAGGAAAACAGTGGACGAGGAGAATGTTACTTGGTCAGGTTTTTTTTGATCGAAACATTTTTTAACGTAACGCGATTCCATCACACGATTGAAACAATCTCGGTTGAATTCGACGAATTATTATTATTCCTTGTTATCCCTGTTTCCTGATTTAAGCTCGCCTCGAGG
>NW_006263480.1:577167-579304 GCF_000469605.1 Apis dorsata
TATGCAGACGAGGAAAAGGGGGGAAAGGATCTTTCTCCGTGCAGAATTTTTTAAGATATAAGGAGATCGATCGGTTTTTCTCGGCCGAGCAGATAGATTCTAGAGTAATCCTTGGATTAGGTCGATGACCGTGTTCGCCGAAACAAACGTGGACGTCGACCTGCGTATGCTACGTTCCTTCAGGGTCCTCAGACCGCTAAAGCTGGTTTCGAAAATTCCAAGTGAGTCAGTCACAGTTCTGCGAAACGGCAAACGATTATACTAAAACGCCATTTAAGTAAACAGTAACAGAGTTCAGTAACAGAGAACAGTCGAGCAAGCAGATTTTTTAATTATTTATAAACTAACTAACTAACTAAAACCCCGTTGTTCCTGGCAGTTTGTGTGCGTTCGACTAGTCTCCTTAGTTTTTTTTCTTTTTTTCTTCCTCTTCTTTTTTTCTAAACGTTTAATTAAACCAGACACACTTAGTTTCCTCGTCGACCATTTAGTTTTTCTGTCAATTATTCTTTCTCTCTCTCTCTCTTTCTTTCTCTCTCTTTCTCTCTATCGCTATCTCTATCACTGTCTCTATCTGTCCATGTCTATCTATCTATCTCTTTCTTTCTCTCTCTCTCTCTCTCTCTTTCTCTTTCTGTCTCTTTTGCTTTAGTTGACACGTTGGGTCGACGTTTAGTTCTGGCAAGCGAGATTCAGCATCAGCTAAGTTACAATAACTGCGTATAATACTTAAACACTTGTTTTATATACGTTCGTCTTTCTTAACCACAGATAGTTCTCTTCTCCTTTTTTTTTTTTTTTTTTTCTTTAGTTTTCCTTGTTTAGTTATTCCCGATTAAACACGTTTTTTTTTCTTTCTTTCTTTTTCTTTTTCTCACGTTTTTTCAATCGTTCGTTACGTTATAATACAAGATTTTTCGTTTATTCTTTTATCCGTTTTGATTGACCACCACTTAGAGGCTATGGGTGTATTAGAAACAGTTGATTGACGCTAGATGATCGTTGATGGCAGTTTGATGATCGATATTAATTGAATACATAATATCTATATACATATATATATATACATATATTCTGTGTCCACGTGGTTTGCGTAATTCAAGTGTTTTATATACGTTATATTATATATTATACGTATTATTATTATTATTATTATTATCATTATTATTATTATTATTATTATTATTATTATCATTATCATTACTCTATTGTCTCTGTATAGAGAAATTGCGTGACCTAGCAGCTAGTGTTATATTGCGTTACTACATGCTCTATCTTCTGTCGTGTTATGTTCAGTTTTGTGCACACGTTATTTCGTACTTTTTAGAAAGTTTTTCAAAGTCGACGAATTAGACACACGCACACACACATATATACACACGTACACGTGCATATATATATATATATATATATATATTTATACACACATATGTTTGTACACGGAACACGGTACGGGCACGTCGGTCGAATCCTCGACGAAATCTTTGGCTTTTCATTAGGGGATGAAAAAGTTGTCGAACGCGTCCTGAATTTCTCGCTACTGCGATGCTACTACTCTCTATCGCAGCGGTTCTCAACTTGTGCTGCATTCATTGGTAAAATTGATATAATATTCCAATCAAAATTTTATTATATATCAAAGATTTTTTCTTTTTTTTTTTTCAATTTACTAATTTACTAATTTACAAGATTGATTTCACTTTGAATTATATTTCAAGGGGAGTTTAAATAAATTTGTTTCTTTCCAATGTTTCTCAGAAATATTAATTTTTTGATCGAATTCTTGAAATTAAAAAGAAAAGAAATTGGAATTTTAAATTCTTACGTACAATGATATCTTGATAAATATTTTTGAAAATTGAAAGAGGATTAAATTTTGAATTTCTATCTAAACAAAATAATTTTTGAATTGAGATAATAAAAAATTTCCAAGAAAGAGTTGAGAACCGTGTATCGCAGAGTACCTTTAATTCGCCGTTCAAATTTTTTTCCATACGCTACTCACGTAGTCCGCCACGTCGGGTGTATTGAAAATTTCGAGAAAATATTTCGCTCGCGATAAAACGCGTTGAAACGGGGCGGAAATAAAAGGAGCGTGATATTTTTGAAGAAAAAAAAAAAAAAAAAAAAAAAAATT
>NW_006263480.1:579472-582703 GCF_000469605.1 Apis dorsata
TTAATCGAGCGTCGTGATTTTTTTCCTTCGTTATATTCGTTATATACTCTCATACATATTTCTCGATTTCTCTTTCGCTCGGAATATTCAAAAATTGGCGCGGGATCGCGTTACACGCACGACGCATACGTTACACACGTTACATATAGAAATTTATGCACACACATATATATGCACACACAGAGAACCACAAAACTAACTTTGGCCTGCAGGTGTCTCTATATTTAGCAAACTCTATCTTTAGAAGCAGTCACTGATTGATAGAATTGACTATATACGTTGGTAAAATAGGTACGTGTCCTAGAACAGTAACAGTATTCGAGAAAGCTCGTGTTTGCTAGAGAGTGGTACCTTTTAGACTCCCTCGAGAAACTTGAGTCATAGACCTAACTGAGACTTTTTTTTTAGACTTCGAGATAATCCTGTCCTCGAATTCCTCTTTTATCCCGACGATTATATTTTAAAATATGCATAAAAAAAAAAGAGAGAAACGTTTCGGGCTCCTCTTGTCAAAAAGAAGAAAAAAAAAAAAAAGAAAAAGATTTTGATACACAAGGATATGCAAATTCATAAATATTCGAGAATGAAATCAATTTTTCTTCCACGCTGACCAAGATTTTGAGTGACGGAGAGTTTGTAATGGTCTCCAAGCCTGGGAGATTTTTTTCTTATCTTGGTTATTAATTTATAGATATATCCAATAGCGACGTAATTTTTAGGGCTTCGATAATCGTAGATATATTAGGATATTATCCATCGTGGTCGTTCCTTTTGTTATTCTATTTTATTTCCGTTTTCTTTTCTCTTTACCCCTTTCGAGACGATCTTCCGTATATAAATAGCAATAGTATTGTAATAAATCAAAGAAAAGATGAATCTAATTTTCAAAATTATTTCTCCAACCAACTTCATATCTGTTAATATTTGAAACAATCCTTGTAAGATATATCTCGCCTTGTTAATCTCGAAAGGGTTAAAAATACGAGTAGCTAGATTTAAACGATCCATTCACATTTACTCCAATTTTCATTCCTTGATTAGCGTTATCACAAACTAGGTAAGTCGATTGGATAAAAAAAAAAAAAACGATCGGATCTTTAATTGATACGATCCATATTTACGATCGAGGAAAAAAGGGGTAAGCTCCATTATCGGCCAAAATTTGGAATTTTATTCTAATCGATAATAAATTTTTGGGAAAAAAAATTTCTAAAGCAAAATTCCACACCGATCGATAATTTTTTAAATATTTGGATATCGATTCCAAATTTTCGACCGAAAAGGGGGTTGAACGACCGCGACGGATGTCACGTTTATTATCTCCGTGGAGCTAGAATTATATAGTTAGATGGATTATATTAAACTATATCTAGAATTAGAATCTCGCGTGAGTAAGTTAATAAGAATTTCCCGTGAATCCAGTGTCGAGATCCATTTGACAATAGAAATAGTTAAATATTTAATCTCTTACTACCGTAGTAGTTATCCCATCCTCCGTGCATCTCCCCATCCGTTTCCATGGTTTCGATATTAAGCCGGATTTCCTTTGGAAACCGATTTTCGCGATGACAGTTTTAAAGGGTAATCCATCGATGCGCTAATTCGATAACCTGATCCGACACTGCGAGAAATCAAGAGCCGAAGCTTCCGGATTCCTTTGTTCCCTCGATCGAGGGGGAAAGAAAAGTAACTTTGACCCTCCCTCGATCTCGACTTCTCGAAACGAAGGGAAATCGAGATGAGTTGGAGATTTTATTATTCGGCTGGTATACGTCTCCGTTTATCCGGATGTAATTTGGAGCAGTGTTTCTCAACGCATTCGATTTCTTTAACGAATCGTGACAAATAATATTTAAGATATTTTATTTATGATTGTTTTGATTAAATTTCGTTTTATCTTTATGTTAAATTTTCGAAAATTATTTTTGTCTAATGCTCTCCATGACAATTCTGGATAATATTATTTATATAAAAATTGTTTTAAATAATTATTTTTAAATTAATATTTCTGTTTTAAATTATTTCAATTAATAAATTCATTTATTATATTTCATATAAATATCTTCTACTGATTCATTGATGTATCATTTAATTTGAACAAAGCTATTTCAATAATTATTTCCAATATATTTCATTCCATAATTTTGATTAAATTTAAAAGATAAAAAAAAAATCAAGTTATTATATTATATTATATTAAAATATATAATTTCATTTATTAATATAATATACATTAATTTGAATGATTAATATAAAATGGAATACCAAATTTTTTTAAATTTCACTTGGATCGTGATGACTATCACGAACAAATATAAGCAAAAGGGTTGAGAGACGCTGATTCTAGAGTATAGTCACCGATGCTTAAAGTCACCTCTCATAGAACTTCATCCCCCGACCTAGTTTAGAAACTAGCTGAATTTAAACGTTTGGTTATAGAATACGCGTATGTTGAAATAAAATTGATTTCGTGTAATCGTGTAAATCGATATAAAGAAAAAAAAAAAAGAAGGCAAAAAAATAAAGCGAAACAAAACACATATCAGTCTCCCCCACCCCCCCTCCGACGACGCTTCACCTCCGATTAGACATTACTTAATCCCATCTCCCAATCAGGTTAGGTCATAGAACGCTAGTTAACCACATAGTTGTGTAGCTTAAGTAGCGTGAGTATTAGTGTAATAGAGTAGTAAGTAGTAAAGTGTGGCGGGGTGTGTGTGTTTTGGGGCAGGTTCATCACGGCGTTCTCGCAAGGCATAGAACTGGATATGGATCTGCGCACGTTGCGTGCGATACGCGTGTTGCGACCGCTCAAACTTGTCTCCGGCATACCGAGTGAGTAGCGTTTCAATACAATCGGCCATGAAAATCAAGCCGAATCGAACGAAACGGCCTCGTGTTTTCTTTCTTCGTTTTTTTTTTTCCTTGATCGATTTCTCGATAAGTCGATCGAAAATAAATCTTTTTTGAAGATTATTGATTATTATTGAGATTTAATTTTTTTATTATTGAGATTTTTTTTTTTTTGAAATCGATGATAAAATTCTGGCGATTCTCGATCGATCAAGTAGATCGAGCGCGAAATTTGAACGATGTAATACGATCGAGTATCGAAAATTGGAATTTCTTGAGATTGAATGAGAAAGAAATATAATATTATCTAAGAAGAAGTTTTTTTCTTTTTTTCTTTTTTTTTTTTTTATTAGAATAAGAACTGAAAACGCGAGGCTC
>NW_006263480.1:582871-586570 GCF_000469605.1 Apis dorsata
TGCTCGAGGAACGCGCGTTCATCTCTTCCGAGTTTGCAATTCGGATACTTCGGGGAATCGGATTTGGATTCGTTGAAACGTTTCCATTTTTATCGATAGCTGCTACGTAGATCCGATTATACGAGCGAACCAACCGGACTAAACGTTATCAGACGTAAAGCTCGTAGATCAGTGTAGTATTTAATTATTATTGCAAGTATATATTTCTATATCTATATATCTACACGTAGTTGCCTTGCAACGTTAGAACGATTATTTTTGTTTATTACGTAGCACCACCCAAATAGATTATATCTTTTGAGAGTTGTATGCTGTGTCCATGTATAACAACAACGAAGTATCTCAATTGTTTATCCGTTTTAACATCGAAATCCTACATTCGAACGAATTATTTTTTCAAATTAAAAAAAAAAAAAAAAGAAAGAAAGAAAAAGGATATGATACATAATAACGAAATTAAAACGGGAAGGTTTGTAAGACAAGAGCAATGGCACGCACGCTTCCCCGAGCAGCGAGGAAAAGAAAAGAAAAAGGAACGCGAGGAGAAAAGAAAAAAGAAAGAAAAAGTCGAGTTAAAGATATAAAAAAAAAAAAAAAAAAAAGACACGTGAATCGCTTAGAGGGCGCGGTGGTTGGGCCTAATTACTCCTATCGAATGTTTTCTAAACAGGTCTCCAGGTGGTGCTCAAGTCTATTATCAAGGCAATGGCGCCGCTTCTGCAGATCGGCCTGCTGGTACTTTTCGCCATCGTGATATTCGCCATCATCGGCCTCGAATTCTATTCGGGGACCCTGCATAAAACGTGTTACAGCATCAGGGATATCAGTGAGTAATATCTTTTCTTTCGAATAATATAAAGAGAGAAAAAAAAAGAAAAGAAAAGAAAAATGAAGGAAAATGAAGGAAGGAAGGAAGTAAGGAAGGAAAGGAAGAAGATATTCTCATGGTTCTCGAACCAGACGAGAGAGATCGGTCTGACGTTCACTCTGTTGTAGATGTAATCGTGAAGGAGGGCGAACAGGCGAGCCCGTGTAACACGGACAACAAATCCGAGGCGCCATTCGGGGCCCACGTGTGCGACGCGAACATCTCGACGTGCATGGATCACTGGGAGGGACCAAACTTCGGCATCACCAGCTTCGACAACATCGGATTCGCCATGCTCACTGTCTTCCAGTGCATCACTATGGAGGGCTGGACTGCCATATTGTACTGGGTAAAGCAAGAGATATGTCCTTCAGTGTTAAAAACTCTCTCTCTCTCTGTCTTTCTCTGTTTTCTTTGTCTCTCCACCCCCCTTCTTCCCCCCATTATAAATTGTGTAAACGTTTCTCCTTCGTGTCGCGCACGTTGAAAAGCCTTGATACGTCTCGGAATTTTCGTGTTTCCATTCCATTTGGATTCGACCCTTTATTCCCTCCAGAAGCATCCCTCGCGTGGAATCGAACCCTCTGGTTCACCAAGGGCAAATGACCGAGCGTTGTACGCTATTCCATTCGATGAGTATACGTTTCCCCTCTGTAACTGTACGGTTAGTTGCGAAATATTCGTGTTTTACGTGAATTCAACTAACGAGTTGTGAAATTAAAATGAAAATTTTATTTTTAATAAAACTTTATATGAAGCAAGTATTTTTTTAAATATTATTTTTTAACGAACAGAACAATATATATTGTTAGAATATATGTTGCCAGTGAATGGTTTATTATATTCAATCGAATTTTGAACTATTGTCTGAAGATAAATGATAAAAATATTAATGTGGAGAATATTATTAATTAATAATAATGTCACGAAAAATAGAGAAAAAAGGAACAGTTTTTGGTAAATTTTATAATAATTTTACAATATTTATTAAAGTTTAAATGATTTAAAAATTATATACAATCAATTCGATCAATATAAAATGTTCACATTTTAATATTTTATTATCTTTGATATTATATTATAAAAGTTTCCATTATAAAAGACAATTGCTCTACATATGAATTAATTACGGTACAAAGTTTCATTAAAATTCGAATTTTCAATTATCTGAATCCAAGACGAAATATTTTTGCGACTTACTGTACATGCATATTTGCTTGCCATCTATCCCTAATTTTTAATATCTATTTCAAATCTCTCTAAATGTTTCATCGTTCCACGTAACCATCCCCATTCCCCCTTGTCGATCATCCCTTATCTGTGTGTTTATCTGTCTCTTTCTTTCTCACTTTATCACTCTGTGTCTGATCCGATGTTTCGCTTCCGCCGCCATTACGTTTTATCGTAATCGAGGAGAAGTGCTTGCAGATGTTTAAACAGCCTAACACTGACCTACATGTTCACCTTGCTCAGTATAACACTGTCAGTTTCAGCCCTCTTTGCAAATCTTTTGGTGTTAATCGCATTTCTTTACCATAAGCTTCGTGTCCTCCGCGTGACCGGAAACTCGAAGAACTTCGAATCACGTGATCCTCCTTTAAAATGGAGGATCTTGAATTTCTTCGATTTGGTTTTTTCGCGCACGATGATCGATATTTTTTTTTTTTTTGATAGAAATGGAAATTTTTTATTTTCTTTTTTTAATATAAATATCTGTTCTGTATTGAGAAATGGCACTGTGACATCTATGAAATTTTTATTTGTTTATTTGTGTCTGCGATGTTTTTTTAACTGTGTCTTCTTTTTTTTTCCTTTTTTTTTTTCTTTAATTGTTGTAATTGTGAGTGTTGTTGTAATCTATGAACTTAATAAATTGATAAGTCGATTAGTTACATAATTAATGATTCATAGTCCTACATGATGAGAATATGAATCATTGAGGATCGCGTGTTGTGCTACTTTGTTTTCTATCCCAATATACAATTGGAAATAGAATACGATAATTGGTTTTTATAAAGGGGTCTGTGCAGGATCGATAATGTTGCCGATATGGACGAGTATTGACAATATTCTCGATATAAATGAATATTGACAATATTGTATCAATAATAACTTATATACGTATGGATAAGTATCGACAATATCATTGATCGTATGCAGTTTTAGAAAAGATTAAAATGGATTGAAAATACGATTTTAAAATTATCAATATTTCGAATTAATTTCATTAATATAAAATTTCCCTGCAAATTTATTAATGTAGTGGTTAATTTATATATTTAAGCTTAAATTAAATCAGTATCTGTCAATATCCAAAATAATCTTGGAATCTGATCGATAAAAAATATGCCAAATAATAGCAATCCGTTTAGATTTGAAAATATTTTCTAAAAAAAATAAAAAAACATTTCAATTTCAATCAATCATAGAAGGATACTTGAGTATCCAAATTTCGATCTATTCAAAATTCTAAATTAATTCTTACATTAATACCAAAAACTTTTAACAAAATATCTTAAATTCCAAATTATAATAGAGCAACCAGATAAATCAAAAATCCAATTAAATTTGAAAACCTCTTTTTTTTTTAATAGAAAAATTTTAACTTTAATCCAACTATTTATTACATATATTTATTGAATAAGGCTCAACGATCGTGTACAGGTCCCTTTAACAGACAACTCAGTGCTGTTTCTTGGAAGAAAAATTAAAAATCAAATCAAAGATCGTGTATTGAAATTGGATAATCTCTAGAATAAAGATATATGTAAAGATGTTAAAAAGGGAAAAGGGGATAAGAGTGAGAAAAAAAAAAAAAAAAAAAAAAAAAA
>NW_006263480.1:586845-590400 GCF_000469605.1 Apis dorsata
TAACATGCCAATGATGTTTGGTTTCGATCATCGCGATCGATGCGCGTAACAGCTGTGTGGAATCGGTGACTCGCGCTCGCACACGTAACATATGGGCTTCACGTGGCTCTGGTCAAATTTGCAGACAAACGACGCTCTTGGCAGCACGTACAACTGGATTTACTTTATACCATTGATCGTCCTTGGCTCATTCTTCATGCTGAACTTAGTTCTCGGTGTTCTGAGCGGGTGAGTATCTTCATTCTTGAATTCTCTAACCGGCTAACAACCGTTCGTTCCCTCCGTGTTAACCTACTTTATTTTTCTGAATGGCCATTTTTACCGAAGGACCATTTACGAGGGCGCGACATATCTGCGCCAAATTCACTCAGAGATTCGAATAATTAAATTAGTTAGTTAATTCTCTAATTTTGATCATTTGAATATTGATTATTTGTTTAATTATTCTTGCTATTAGATATTAAATATCTTGAGTTGTTTTGGATTATTATTAAATTATATATTATATAATTAATCTATCTTAAAGATCCTTTAATCATTTACATATGATATACACGTAACTTATTACAATTGAAATCGTTATGTCTAACTCGTCATACGAAATATAATAATTATAGATGGTATATATTATACCTAATTCATATACTTTTCAATATAAAATAAAATCTTGAGGAAATAACGATATATATTCTTTAGAAGAACAAGAAGAATTATTTCGATATCACACTTATCCATTCCTTATCCAACTTCATCTCGAAAAGATCAAAAAATAATAACAATAATTACAAAACGAGATGTAAGAATCTTAATAACGAAAAGAAAAAATTTTTTAAATTCACTTTTCTTCCCTCGTTTTTATTACCCGCAAGTAGTATATTTGCCCATTTGTCGGGCAAATAATCTGACTGATTCGTCACTTCGGAGGGGAATTCCTTCGATCGAAGTGCGAACGACCCTGCGCCGGGTCAGGTTCCTTCCCCTCCTCCTTGATCCCCCCCCCCAATGGAAAGAAACGGCCGATTACCTTTCTTTTTGTTCGTCAGGGAGTTTTCGAACGAAAGAACACGCGTCGAGAGGCGGGCGGCTTATCAGAAAGCAAAGAGAAAGCGTCTATTCACGACTGCGTTCGGTGCCTACTTAAAGTGGATCACTCAAGCAGGTTTCTCGAAAACGATCGATCTTCCCTCAAGTTTATCGGCGCGCTAGTCGTTTACTCGCGCTACTTGCTCCGCGAGCCCGCCATTCGAGTCGCTAGTGGCAGTAGTGTAGCTAGATTAACGCTCCAGCCAGTGATAGTAACCTATGACTTTTCTCCCGAAAGAGAGAAAGTGTGTTACAGAGTGTGACGCTTTTGAGGATAAATATCTCGGATAACAATGTAAAATCCTTGCTAGATACACGTGTGATGGGATTGGGGATTATCATTGAAATGGAATTTTATTTATTTTGCTTTATTATATTCTTGATTTATATATTTCAAATTACGATATTATTTAAAAATGTATATTGGAGAAATTATTTTAATGTTTGTTATATAGAGATTATATTTATGTAATCTGTGTATTTATTTAGAATCTTTGAAATAAAACTTATGTTTTTTCAAGTTTCTTTTTATTTTGTCAAATAAAATTTTAGAATTTATTTTTTCTTTTATTCGGTATTTTTATTTCAAATAAAATGTATCCAATTCCGTGAAGATATAACAAGATTAAACTTGTTTTACTTGAAATATAAAATAATATATAAAAAAAAGAATTGTATAAAATAAAAATTAAATTCATTTGTGACTAAACAGGGAAATAAATATAAATATCTAAGTACCAAATGAAATAACAAATATTAAAATAAAAAGGAAAATTTTATTCGAATATTCAGACACGTTTGAACAATAAGAATTTATTTCAATATAATCCAATCTTGCAGTATTACTCGAATATTTGCTAGAAAAATGTATCTTGAAAAATATACCAAGTATTTATCTCGAAACGATCCTGCAATACCCCTCTATCATCTATGTAACGCTTGTAGAGAGTTTGCGAAGGAGAGAGAAAAGGTGGAGAACCGGCAGTCCTTCCTCAAATTGCGAAGACAGCAGCAGCTCGAGCATGAACTGTACTGTTACCTGAATTGGATCTGCAAAGCAGGTTAGAAAGTCAACACGCCCAGCTACATCAATTATCAATCGTCCTTTACCAAGGCTGATGCCTCCTTAGGAGAAACTTTCGTTGCTTTCGTCCAATTTTTTTTCTTTTTCTTTTCTCTTTTTTTTTTAAGTAATTTTACGCCTCCAACGATAAGTCGATGATTTTTCTTTCCTTTCTTTCTTTCTTTTTTTTTTTTTTTTTCTTTTTTTTTTTAAGTAATTTTCCGCCCCCAACGAAAAGTCGATGTTTTTTCTTTCCTTTCTTTCTTTCTTTTTTTTTTTAAGTAATTTTCCGCCCCCAACGAAAAGTCGATGTTTTTTCTTTCCTTTCTTTCTTTCTTTTTTTTTTTAAGTAATTTTACCCCTCCAACAATAAGTCGATGATTTTTCTTTCCTTTCTTTCTTTCTTTTTTTTTTTTTTTTCCTCTTTTCATTTCATTTCGCTCTTCCAATCGTGCACAACGATTAAACGTTCTGCTGTTATTTATAGAGGAGGTAATACTCGCGGAAGAAAGGACCACAGAAGAGGAGAAAAAGCACATATTAGAAGGTTCGTGCCGAGTTATTCAATAAAATATAGCGGGATGTAGAATTGAATTAATTTTAATTTTATATTCGTTTCTTCAAATTAAAATTCGAACGAAGATATACCGATTTTCTCCTTCATATTTTCGAAAGTTGTGTTTCATGAATGTGTATATTTCTTTTGTAGGAAGAAAAAGAGCCGAGGCGAAGAAGAAGAAGCTCGGCAAGAGCAAAAGTACGGACACGGAGGAAGAGGAAGGCGATGACGACCAGGATGACGGTGAGTTGTATTTTTCCCTCTTATCGTTATCCTTTGTATCTCTGCGCGTGATTTTGCGATGATTTTCTTAATTAATCCCTCTCGAGATCAAAAAGAAATTGATTTAGGCCAGTGTTTCTCAACCTTTTTCTAATATTCTTTACACAACTCTCCATTCGAATAACTATTGGCATCATTAAGTTAAATCTTCTAAGAAAAAATTTCAATCTATAAAAGAACAACGAGTAAAGAACAATAAATTATTTGTAGATCATGATTCTCCAATTCCTCTTTTCTTCGTACAACCCCCAAAATTCGAATTTGATAAAATCTTAGATTATACAATCTTTATGGATTTTTATACTATCCAAACAAATAGACACAATTTATCGATATAACATACGACTCATTGATGAATCAATGATGGGTTGAGAACCACTGACTCGATCCAGGCGAGCGAAGAATGAAAAGAATCGATGTTTACGACGTTTACATTATTCTCTTATCGATCAAAAACAAAAAAAAAACCATCTTATCTCGTAAATCTCAACAAATCTCGAAACATTGACTCGCTTTCCATTTCACTTGGAGATCTCTCCCTTCGATGGAGCGTTGCCTTCCATCGACA
>NW_006263480.1:590896-595600 GCF_000469605.1 Apis dorsata
ACGAGTAACCATTACCACCATTTCCTTCGTCCGTATGGCGAGTGTGATTGTGTAGAAGAGCGAGAATTGCTCGTGGGACGATCTGACGTTTCCTTCTGATTTCTGTTTCGGATAAAGAGCCGACAATTTAATTCCCCTCGGCCACGGCGACGAACATTCTAAACACACGCTATCAGATGCTCCTCTTGTTTCAGTGCCTAAGAAAAAACTGAAAGGTAACTACAACCAGTCAGTGTCACGATTCGATGCAAAGAGCAACGAGGCTGTATCCGTAAATTCTTATTCGTTATATGTTTTCTTTTTGTTGCCCTTTTTTTTTTTTCTTCTTTTCTTTTCCAACGTCATTTCGTCATTTTTGTTTATTATATCATACGCATATTAAATATTCGCAACACGCATATATTTACACGCAGGATAATAAAATGTTCGATGTCACTCAGGATTCTATATTTTGGATTTCGAAATTAAATATTAGATGATGAGTTGATATTGTAAAGTAAAGGGAATGTTGATGAATTTTCCATTTTTTTTATTTTGAAATTTTTCCAAATGTTTGAATCAGATTGGTGAAAGATATATTCACACGTTGAAACACTATAGAGTCATTATAAAATATTGAAGAGAGTCAAAGTCATTATATGGGATCCTAAGTGTTAATATGATTACGAATTTGGATTACTCAATATAATCATGTAGTTGAAATACATATATGTACATCTACACGTAATAAAGATGGAAATTGTGTACGATAGAGAGGAATTGTAATCTAGTGACGAGAGAACATCGTGCATCGCAGATCTCTCAAATCGGATTCTTCGAAATTCTTAACACAATTTCGGTAAAAATCGCGACCGCCAATTCACTTTATCTTCTTTTTTCTAGGAATTGCTTCTGTTGGCTGGTGTGATTGTGTATATATTTATGTATATTTATTGATCAACCGAGGGCATTCGCGACAATCTTTAAAATTCAATGAAAAATAAATTTTTAATTTAGTTTTAATTTCAAGTAGAGATGTAAATTTTGAGGGTAAGAGAAAAATTTATTATATTTTCAAGGAAAAATAGGGTAGATTATTATAATAATTATTGAGTTAAAACATAATTTTTCTCTGGCTTCTTCTTAAATAATTGAAATAATTGAAATGAAATGATATAATGATTACAAAGAGTATTTGCACACAATTATTTTAATTCTACCATTAGATAAATGTTTATTAAACGTTACAAAAATAAAACAAATATCAAATATGATATCCTTCGAAATTTTTTTCTTATTGATACAAAATTTACCAAATCCATTACACACGAATTTCTCGCGAATGTCTCGGGTGAAAATGTATGTATCCACGTGGTCTAGGTACGTCCAACAGTGGAGGAATACCAATTAATGTTTTTTAGTAGTGTACAACGAGAAATGTGTTTATACAAAAATAGATGGCCTCATAGAAGGAAATATTGATTAAATTCGTAGATAGATAGATCTAGATAGAAACACGCTTGTTAGAGTATACGTTCATAGAATAGATGTGTCTCTGTCCTTACATTATATATGTAATGTTAATTAACTTTCTCGATCGAAAAATTGAAAAAAAATAAATAAATAAATAAACAAATAAACGAACGAGAGAAAGATCTAGAAAGCAAAATCGTATCCTGTTTTCTCAAAATCGTTGCAATAAAGAGAGCAAATGGAGGAAGAATGTTTTTCGATTCGGTGTATCGTGGTGTACAATGGGATCGTATCGGTAAACTTTCTCCAATGCAACGTTCCTTCCGGAAAAATAATTTGCCGTATCGCATTATCGATATTATCGAGAAATAGTTTGCGCGTAACGACCTATAACACGATTACGCGGATAAATTACATTGGAGAAATAACTTTAGAGAGAGAGAGAGAGAGAGAGAGAGAAAGGAGAGGAAAAAAATTGCAAAGAGAATCGATCGACTTGTATCGAAAATATCGTGTCTGAAATAATGGCTGAAACGATGGATTTGCTGGTTTTCTAGGGTTTTCAAGATCCTCCTCGACGAAAGAAAAGGGACCTTGCAAGCAGTTCTGGCTGGCCGAGAAAAGATTCAGGTACTGGATACGAAAATCCGTGAAATCGCAAAAATTCTACTGGTTCGTCATCGTTCTCGTGTTCTTCAACACCGTCTGCGTGGCCGTGGAGCATTACGGTCAGCCCCAATGGCTGACCGATTTCCTCTGTGAGTATATCTTTAAGAATAAACCGTTAAATGATCGAATAAAAAATATTGTAAACACGGTTATAAGTAATTAAAATTTCGTATCTAGAAAAATATAGGGAAATCACTTTGCCTTGATAAATATTAATACTTGAAATATTATCAATTTGTTAGATTCATTTTCTTCAATTTGATTATTCCATCCATTGTTGAATCAATTTCGTATATATAAATTGAACATTTACAACATATAGTTCAATTTGGAATTTGAAGGAAATAGTAATATCCAAATTAATCTATTAATTTTTAATTTCTCATCATATTTTCTTCATTTCTTATACCATTCATATTAAATTTGTTCTTCAAAAATGGATCGAATTAAATTCTCGAAAAAAGGAAATTGCTTGAAGCAATTAATTTTATTAACTCTATTATCAAAATTATACTTATCTCCGACAGACTTCGCAGAGTTCGTGTTCCTGGCTCTGTTCATGTTGGAGATGTTCATCAAGGTGTACGCGCTCGGCCCTCGCACATACTTCGACTCGAGCTTCAATCGTTTCGACTGCGTGGTCATCTCGGGATCGATCTTCGAAGTGATCTGGTCCGAGGTGAAGTCCGGCTCTTTCGGCCTCTCCGTCCTACGTGCCCTTAGACTCCTGCGAATTTTTAAGGTCACCAAATACTGGAAGAGCCTGAGAAACCTCGTAATATCGCTGCTCAGCTCGATGCGTAGCATCATCTCCCTGCTCTTCCTGCTCTTCCTCTTCATTCTCATATTCGCGCTGCTCGGTATGCAGCTGTTCGGCGGCCAATTCAACTTCGATTCAGGCACGCCGCCCACCAACTTCAACACCTTTCCCATCGCGCTGCTCACTGTCTTCCAAGTAAGTAGAATCCAAGATTAATCTTTTGCTTGCTCAGAGTGGGATAAATAAGAATATTCGTGAAACATCGTTGCAAGAGATTGATTTTGAGGAGAGATAATGGAAATAAAAAATGGAAAAAGTGTATTATAAGAACATTTTATTGTGTGAATCCTTTGTAATTTTATGGTTAGGAGTGTGTTATATATTTGCATTTGTGTGATTGAAATTGGAAGATTAGAGGGGGATGGATATTGGCCAGAGTTGTGAAGAAAGATAATTTTATTGCTCGAATTCATTTTGATAATAGACGAACGAAGATAAATTTGTTTTTAAAAATAATTTGCGGATCAAGGTATAATACGTAATGGCACCTTGCATGTGTACAGAAATTTGTAAATATTGAAATTTACACAATGACACTATATGCAACTTTTTTTTAAATAAATTTTAGTTGAAAATGTTTTTCTTAATTTTTAATTAAAATTTTAACAATTAGTATAATATAAAATATCTATCAAATAGTTGAAATTAATAATGAACCAAAATTTATCTTCTATAAGAATGTGTGATATTCAAACATATAAAAATCTGATTTTTGTGAAAAAAATGTTAAGATACTACAAGCAATGTTTTGAATCTTCATATTTGTTCATTTTATAATTCTCTGTTTCAATAAGAATGATTTTATGTGAAAAAAATGTAGAAATAAATTAAAGAATTATTATAATATTATTTATAATACTTTATGAATATCTTAAAAATTCATTTGACAGAAAACTAACTTTTTCTAAATGCAGAAGATAAATCACAAGTTTTTCAATAGAAAATTATTCTTCTTACTTGAAATATTCTGTCTAACATTTCCTATCTCGTGTATTTCAATATTTAAAATTTCTCTCCACCTTTTATAAGTAAAATTAAAAATATTAATTTTCTCATATAAATTTCCTAGATATCTGGAAATAATCCAATTTATTTCATCTTAATGAGGATAAACGCGAAAGAGGATGATAAAATTTCAAGAAACGTTAGTTTTTCAAAAAAGAAAAATATTGCTTCTAATAAAAAAAAAAACTTACATAATTAATTAAAAGGAAAGAGAACACGAAGCATGGTCTTTCCTTCGAGCTACAATATACTTGCTCGACACGAATACAAAATATTTCAAAAAAAAAATAACTCAACTCAAGATTAATTTCTCGATTAATTTCAAGCAATTTTTTTCCTTTGCAAATAATTTCGTTTCGATTTCATCACACATTTATCACATTCTGCATAATTAATCAGACCACAGTAAGTGTCCACATTAATTAAATAAAATGTCATTGTTATTAATCAAATATATATATGATTGGCTAGATCCTGACCGGAGAAGATTGGAACGAAGTGATGTACCAGGGTATAGAATCGCAAGGTGGTCACAAGAAGGGCATGATCTACTCGCTCTACTTCATCGTGCTGGTGCTGTTCGGCAACTACACGCTGCTGAACGTGTTCTTGGCTATCGCCGTCGACAATCTGGCAAACGCACAAGAGCTGAGCGCCGCCGAGAACGAGGAGGAAGAGGAGGACAAGCAGAAGCAGGCGCAGGAGATCGAGAAAGAGATCCAATCCCTGCAGAATCCAAAAGACGGTGGCGCGCCAAA
>NW_006263480.1:595660-596380 GCF_000469605.1 Apis dorsata
GTAGAAATCTGCCCTCCGAGTCCGAACCAGAATTTGTAAGTTTCATCATCATCCTTCCTTTCGAATTAATACTGTAAAAAAAATATATATTTGGAATGTAAATTGTCGTCGAATTTCAGCAAAGACGGTAAAGGTGGGAAACAGTCATCCGAAGAAGAGAAAAAGCAGGATGAAGACGATGACACGGGACCAAAACCAATGCTGCCATACTCCTCCATGTTTATACTGTCCCCTACGAATCCGTAAGTTGTTCCTTGATGTAACGTAAATCCTAAGGAATAATGGGCCACTTGAACGAGTTTTGAACAATTGCTTTTGTTCCAATTTTAATTTAATTCCCTATTTTGTGATGAAAGTTTGTTTTTGTAATTAAATTGCTCTTGGATAAAACTTTGTAAGAGGAGAGGCTTTCTGAGTTTGTATAAATACAAAAGCACCAAATGTCAGATAATATGTTCATTATATTTATATAAATATTTATATAATATAAAAAACTAGAAGGTGAATAGAAAATAAATCAACAATAAATCTTGGAATATTTCTCTCTATGAGGATTCACTCATTTTATATCTACATCCATGTAATAAAATTCCGATTCATCTCGAGTATAATCTTTTAAAAAAAAAAGGAAAAGTGGTTCATCTTTCCAAGAATTGCCCTAAGAAAAAAAAAAAAAAAATGAAACACGAATAAAGCAAAACATTGCCTGATCGCAGAGTA
>NW_006263480.1:596417-611899 GCF_000469605.1 Apis dorsata
GAGCCGCCCATTGGGTCGTCAACCTGAGGTACTTCGACTTCTTCATAATGGTGGTGATATCGCTGTCGAGTATCGCGTTGGCCGCCGAAGATCCCGTATGGGAGGACTCGCCGAGGAACGAAGTTCTCAATTACTTCGATTACGCGTTCACAGGTGTCTTCACCGTCGAGATGATACTGAAGATAATCGATCTCGGTATCATACTTCATCCGGGCTCGTATCTGCGCGAGTTCTGGAACATTATGGACGCGGTTGTGGTGATATGCGCCGCGGTTTCGTTCGCCTTCGACATGACGGGCAGCTCGGCCGGGCAAAATCTCTCCACGATCAAGTCGTTGAGGGTGCTCCGCGTGCTCAGGCCGTTAAAGACGATCAAGAGGGTGCCGAAGCTTAAGGCGGTCTTCGACTGCGTGGTGAACAGTCTTAAAAATGTCATTAACATTCTCATAGTGTACATATTGTTCCAATTCATATTCGCTGTGATCGCGGTGCAGCTGTTCAACGGCAAGTTCTTCTACTGCAGCGACGAGAGCAAATATACGCAACAGGATTGCCAGTGAGTATTTTGTATATATCTTTTTTCCTCCCTTAGAAAAGAAAATTTGATTCATGGAAACGCGTAGGTATGTATTTTTTTTTTTTAAATCGAATTTGGATTTTGGGTATGTTTTTTTTTTTTTTTTTTTGCGTTTTTTAACGTTCGTTCCTTCGTCTGGTGTCTTGTGCAGGGGTCAGTATTTCGTTTTCGAAGACGGCGCCCTGTTGCCAGAGCCAAAGAAACGTGAATGGCAGTCGCAGTTTTTTCACTACGACAACGTGATGGCCGCCATGCTTACGCTGTTCGCGGTACAGACTGGCGAGGGTTGGCCCCAAATCCTGCAGAATTCTATGGCGGCCACGTACGAGGACAAGGGCCCCATACAGAATTTTCGTATAGAGATGTCCATTTTCTACATCGTCTACTTCATCGTATTTCCATTCTTCTTCGTCAACATCTTCGTGGCCTTGATTATCATCACTTTTCAGGAGCAGGGAGAGGCTGAATTGCAAGACGGCGAAATCGACAAAAATCAGGTTGGTCAGGTTCGATTTTTATTAGGTCATTCTGTGAATTTTATATACTCTCAATCGAAAACATTTATTTTAATGATCAAATTATTCTCTAAAATATTAAATAATAAAGATACATGTCCTTAGCGTGCTTCAAATTTTGTAGAATATCTGTTAATATTTAAATTTCTCATTGCTGATGTTTAATAAGAAATATTTGATTAAACTTTTTACTTTTCTCTTTGTTTATTATTTTCATTCAAACGTTATCATAACAAAGTTTGCTATGATGATTTATTTATTAATGCTACATTAATTAAATTCTTTGCTTAATTACTGTAAATATTCCCAATTGAATTTTTCTATTCGATACGAAATTGAGCTTATTTATAGAATGATCCAATAATATTCATCGTGTACCAAACAAAAAATCAGTAGGTGTATAAACGACTGTAAGGAAAGTGACGATAGATTAAAATCACGATTAACCATTCGACGTTCGTTTCAGAAATCTTGCATAGACTTCACGATACAAGCTCGCCCTCTGGAAAGGTACATGCCGAAAGAGCGGAACAGCGTAAAGTACAAAATCTGGAGAATAGTGGTATCGACGCCTTTCGAATATTTTATCATGGGTCTCATCGTATTAAACACAGTACTGCTCATGATGAAGGTAAGCGTCAATGAATCTCTCCCTTTTCCCCCCAAGAAATCTCCCCCCCTCTTTCTCCTCAAGATGAGAATCGCATCTCGAGGAAAAAGTGACGAATTCTCTTGTGACCGCGCCATGTTAACGCAAGATGGAGAAGAGCACCAGGGAAGGAAACTTGTCTACCTGAGCATCCTCTTTTGTCGACACTTTGAGAAAAAAAAAAAAAAAGAAAGTGAATTTCCTTCTTCCTCTCCTCCCCCCCCTCCCTCGAATCTCGTCTCACTCTCGCGTTTGGCAACTTTAACCAATCGAAAAGAAAAAGAAAAAGAAAAGCACCGATTCTCAAAGATGAATCGCGTGAGAATGAATGTTAATCGCGTGTCACGTTGTCGAGAAACAACGTGTGCACAACGGAGAAGCAAGCTGTAAGATATAACGTTATATCTGTACGAGGACATTGTTGTTCTTGCCTGTCAATTTATTTATTGTTCTCTGTATAATTGTCATCCTTGTATCCATTGATACGTGTACACAGCTGTGTTCAATACTCTTGTGTCTCTCTTTCTATCTCTCTCTCTTTCTCTCTTCCTGTCGAACCAAAATTTCCTCCCTCTTTTTCTCTCTTCTCTCTGTATCTCTCTCTTCTTTTCCCCGTCGCTTCGACTCCGTTCGAAGCAGATTTCAGTTCAACAGTCGTTGATTCACGTGTCTCGAATTGCTTTTTTATTCCATTTTGCTCTCTCTTCCCACTTTCGTTTCAGAATCGAGACACTTTTTCTATCTCCATATCGGGCATGCGCGAGTGCCATCTTCCGGCGTCTCTTTTCTTTCTCTCTCTCTCTCTTTCTCTTTCTGTATTTTTCTTTTTCACTCGTCCATTGAATTTGGAATCGGCTGAAACCGATTGGATTCTTTTATAGAAAATAGGTGAAATTTCAATACCGAATTTGTTCTTTTGTAATCGTAAAGACTCCAATCAGTTTCTTTCGTCGAATATTAAAACTCGAATGTATATATTTCAATTTTGATATCTTGATTTTCTAAGTGTCATTACTCGTAGCGAAAAATATTTCAAATAAAAATTGAATGATTACAAGAGATGATGCTAATTCTTTCATCAACAACTCTAAATTCCAGTCAGATTTTTGTATTCCTTTCTCATACAATAAATTTTATAAAATCAATTAAAAATTAAATTTTTTATTTTAGAGAATATAAAGTTTGATTGATATTATACGACCAATTCAAGTTTCACAACGAAACATTTTTCGCTACGACGTGATATAATAATAACATTAACAAAATCGATAAATCCAAATAAGATAAGACACCTTGTATACGTGATGGCACTCGCGCTCTGCGCTCTATCCTAACCCACCAACATCTGTCTCTCGCGTTTGTCTCGAACATATTTTCCATGCTCTCGTTATTTTTTCTTCTACCCCTCCCCAAAAGCCGGTATTTTTCCGTTTCGCTTCTTCTTTCTTTTCTTTTCCTTCTTTTTTTAATTTTTCGATTTTCGTTCCGTTCGATATATTGTTCTCCTTTTTCCTCCTTCTCTATCGTTCTCTCTCTTCCCCCTCTTTCTTATTGCATGCCCGCTGCTGTGTCCTCGTCTTGATAGTACATAGTACATTATATACCACTCGAAGATGCGTGGAAAAACCGATATGCATATATATCGAATATCGGTGAATATCCTTTCCTCGCTCCCCCCTCCCACACACACACACCCACACATATACACACGACGTGCGTTCGACTCGTACAAGCCCATGTTTGAACTGGTGGCGGGGTTCGAAGCGTTGCACGAGCAATTGGCTTTTGATTGGAACGAAAGCAACGAGGATGGAAAGAAAGGAATATTCTTCTGCGCTCGAAAATCCTGTTTTGTACCTTTGAAGCGCACAGTCTGTTCTCCTCTATCTCTCTCTCTTTCTCTCTCATCTTCCATATATCATTCGTCATTTTTCTCGATCCTCCTCCTCCTTCTTTTCCAATCCTATCTATTCTATTCTCGCTTGCATTAATTAGAAAAAGTGATTAGCAGATGCAAAAAGAGCTGGTGGAGAATGTTTTCAAGCAAAGGGATACGCTTTTTTTAGAATTGATCTGGACTGAAAATTCTCTTCTTCTTTTTTTTTTTTTTTTCTTTTAAGGCTTGCAACGCTCGAGCAACGCAATCGTAGATCTCTTTTCTTTCCTTCTTTGTTTCTTTTTTTTTTTTTTTTTAAAGAACGCACGTGACACGTTATAGCTAACGCTTCTCGACTCGGTTAGTCGATTCTGGACACGAAATCCTGGATGTGAATACACTCGTTAACCGGGTCGAAACAACCACGGCAGTTCGATCGGTGTACACACGTATACACAGCATCGCTCGTTTTCCTTTTTCTATTTTTTCGTTTTTTCGAAATACACGCCGCCTGGCGACGCCAACGAGCAACGTAATGAGCGGACGTGGTCGTTCACGCGCACACCGTTAAGCTGCACATGGTTCTGTGAATGAAAAGCGATAATACACACGAGCGGCACACGATATTATAAATGTTGAGAAGGGAAGAGGTACGAGATCGTCGTTCGCGATTTTTCGTTTTTAAAAATTGAAAAGTAAGCAAAATGATTATTCATCTCTTTCTTATAAATACATAAATTCGATCGATTCTTCGTTCGTGGTCGAAAATATTCGCAACGATTTCGACGATGGACAGATGGAAATGGAAGGACGAGTCTCGATCTCTCATTGTTCCGAAGGCACGTAACTGTTCCTGACATGTATTCACAGCACGTATTCTCGCACACACGAGGATGTCACACGCGTTGTGTTCGTCCATACACGTGCAAAATCTGCGTGTCGCATGCTGGCTGCTCGCAACAAAATCGAAAAAATCAAACTCGACCGAATTTGTTCGTCGAGCTAAACAACACCCAGGACTACATCCACTGAATGTGTGTGTGTGTGTTTTTTTTTTTTACCAAAGACACGGTTTCTTGCACGGGGCGCCCGCACGATTTTTGATCCTTCCTCCCCTCGAAACTTGACGAAAAAGAAAAAAGAAAACAGTTTTTACAGTACCTCGAGCGGGGAGAGATTTTTATCTTAACAATTCTCCATCTTCCCTCTCACCTCACGTATTTCCTCTCATTTTTTTCTTCTTCTTCTTTCGATCTTTAATTCTAGATGATTCTTTTTTTTTCTTTCTTTCTTTCTTTCTCGATTCGTTTCTTTTTCTTTTTCGTTCGCCATTAAGATTCGCTTCTCCTCCGATTTCTCACCACTCTCTGACTCTCTTCCAAACGTCATCTTTCTGTCTTTCTCTCTCTCTCTCTCCAGAAATCGATCCCGACGCGAACGATCGAGGGGTGGTAATTCATTGGGAATTTTTCCCCAATTTGATCGCGAAGAAGACAGATTTTTTTTTGTTCGTCCCCCCTTAATCGTCGCGTCGTTGCACGCGATTCAATCATCGTTCGAATCCTGTTTATGTCTATCTATTTGGGCATAGGTAAAGGGGTATTTATTTAGAAGAATCGATGCCACTTTTCAATGATTTGATTTGATTTCCATGTGCATGATTTATATTCCGTAAAGTATTTCTAACGTAAATTGTAAAAATTGTGGAATCTTTATGCCCAATTTTTTGTTTTTCTTTTATAACTTGTTTTTATAAGCAGATATTTAAATATCTTACAATTAATTTTTTTTTTTGGGGATACCAAATTGATACTAATTAATATTACTAGTATTATAAAAATACGAATCATGCATATAAATCAAATGCACAGCCAGAAAGAAATGGAAAAATTCAATTTTTCGATGTTACCCCTATTATAGAAGGGCATTCAGCTTGTACCAGTATAAACGTGTGCACACATCAACAACCCCACACTCGATATACAAGTATACAGTCTAAAACTGTCCTCACTTTGCTGATATATAAAAAAAAAAAAAAAAAAAAAAAAGGAAATCTCTTTAACGTCACTCTGTACGATCGTACAGATACACGTACTATTTAGGTTAACGCTAATATTATACCCCCATGTGTCTCCCTTTTTTTTTTTTTTCTGTCGACTGGAAAGTTTTTCACTTACACGTGTATACGTGTGTATATATACACACGTATATACATGTAACTTACAGATTTCGCACTCTATTTTACACAGTTTTTAATATAAAAAATATATATATATATATATACATAAATATTTGTAATATTGTGTATCATATCGAGGGAACCGTCCATCGATACGCCATCCCTTTAGTTATCCTAAGCGAGAAGGTAAATTTATCGACGAGCTAAACTTGGAACAAGTCGATTTCTTTGAACGTTCTTTGAACGATTTTTCTTCAACCCCATTGGCAATTATAGTTACAGAATGTTGATTCGAGAAATCGTGAAAAAGTAAATCGAGATTTGTGTATTTTTCAAAAATTTCTCCAAAAAATTAATCACAAAAAAAATAAATCAACTTTTACCTCTGATCTCCGTAATCGATTTACTTATCACACGATCAATAAAATCTTTGACTTTGCAGCAACGATTTACATTAATATTTACAAATATTAACTTGCTTCTCTGAATCCCTAATTTAATCACTCTAAAAAAAAAAAAAAAAAAGGAAGCAAATTGCATTGCAGAAAAACGCGTCGATGATGGACGGTTCGCCCGATGAAGAACAGCCTTTCCCCCCCCTCCTCTCCTTGATTCTCGCTCTCTTTTTCCCCTCGCTCGAGGAGAGGAGAAAGAGTGGAGAGGAGAGGAGAAGGGGGAGGGGAAGGGATCGGCGGGAGCGTGAATTTCCGCCGTGTGTATACACGCGGGAAATTGATAGGCTTGTTGACGCCCGTTTTGTCCGTCTTTCTCTCGGCCCGTGTGTTTGTCAGTGTCATGCATTGCAGTTCCATCGGCAAAGCGACGCGTACAAGAACACGCTGAAGTACATGAACATGTGCTTCACGGGGATGTTCACCGTCGAGTGCATACTGAAGATCGCCGCATTCGGCGTGAGGGTAAGCTCCACTATAAGCTCCACCAACAAGCTGCCCCCCCCCCCTCCTCCAACTCCTCTCCCTTCATCGAACGGATTCATTCGGAAAGAAAATTGTATTCTCTAGTTCTAGTTGTTCCCGACTCGAGTTTTCATTTCCTCGAGTTTTCTGGATTTTGTCATTTGTTTGTTGTCGAGGAATGATACGTGCGACGCTCGTCGTCGTTAATTTTTAATTGTACGTTAATAATTTACAATATTATGAATTTGTTTTGTCGAATTTATTGCGTGGGATTTCGACGCGAATTTTTTCTTTTCTTTTTTTTTTTTTTTTTTTTTCTTTTTGATAAAGATTCGGACGAGACGATGGGCGCAGGATCAGTTTTCGAAGTAGGTTGGTAAATTTTGCTTATTAGAGTGCAATTAGAGCCTTTGTTTTTTTTTTTTTTTTTTCCTTTTTGATATCGAATCGGACGAGACGATGGTCGCAGGATCAGTTTTCGAAGTAGGTTGGTAAATTTTGCTTATTAGAGTGCAATTAGAGCCTTTGTTTTTTTTTTTTTTTTTTCCTTTTTGATATCGAATCGGACGAGACGATGGTCGCAGGATCAGTTTTCGAAGTAGGTTGGTAAATTTTGCTTATTAGAGTGCAATTAGAGCCTTTGTTTTTTTTTTTTTTTTTTTTTTTTTGGTGAAAGAATAATAGTACAGAGAAGAGTAGTAGTCTTGTCGACGACTCGAGTACTCGAATAATATCCGTGTATTGCAAGGATATACGTGTATGTACGAGATGTAGTAGATCATTACTTATCATGGTAGAGAACCTTTTTTTTGTTCGGCTAGGGTTGAACAAACGCTAAATTGTTTGTCAATTGTTTCTTTCTTGTTGTTTTTGTTATTGCAAAATTTAAGAATTGACTTTTTTCGAAAAGATCCTAGCGTTTGTTCGGCTTTGAGCATAAAAAAGATATGAACGAGTTGTATACGATACTTGTTGATCCACGAGGATTGTAGGATCCTGTGAAATGTAACATATTTTAGTTTATATTTTAAAAATTGTCGAAACAATTTTCCTGCAATCCTCGTCCACTTGAAAATCACCACGAAACATCTCGAAGAAGAATTCTTCTTCCTAATTTGTATTTACGAGAGAATGGAAACGGGTTTAATGATGAGATATAAAAAATTATTACACGAGGTCTTAAAGAATTCAAAATAATTTTGAAAATGATTCTGTGAAATGACGTTTCTTCGATGTTATATATGTTGAACGAATATTGATATTTCAACGTAATTATCCTTTTAATCAACAGTTCTTTTAAAAGAAAAGTATTTCCATCACATTATTAATTGCATCGATATTAATAAATTCTAAAGGCAATTTCAAAATTGCTTCAAAAAGTAAACAAGATACCATACATCGACGCAAAAAGGGAATGAAATTATATTCTCACAAAATGATCGCGATTCGATAAGACAAAAAAAAAATTCGTAAATAAATCTTTATCGAAAATTATTTTAATACAGATCTCATTCCCATCTCATCGTTAAACGCGTTTTCAAAATGTCGCGTTGTCAATCTATATATAACGAAACTCGAAAGCACACGCACACGACATTACACGAAACATTTGCATTTCAACTATATTCGTCGGGTTATTCAGAGAAACACGGCAAAGAAGCATAATTGTCACGTCGAATTATTATTTTTCTTCATCTCTTTCACACACACACACGCTCTCTTTCTCTCTCTTTCTCTCTATCTCTCTCTCTCTCTCTTTTATCTATTTCTCCGTATTCTTCTTTTTCGTTTTTAATTTCGAAACAAACTTTTTTTTCCTACGAGATACATACGTCGAACGGAGGGGACCGCCTCGAGGAAGTAAATCCGCCAGCTACTCGGAAAGCTCCCGGCATGCTCTTAGCCTGGTTGCATCCGCACGTAATCACTGCACGTTGACGTATTTTATTTATTCTTGCATGCATTATTTCAAAAAGCGGGATGTCGATCCCTTTCTCTCATCTACGATCGTTGGAATGATAAAATAACAGAATCATTGTGTTGGACGAAAAGTGAAAAGTGATCGATGCCCGGCTTTGAACAGTGTCTCTGTTGTTGCAATGATTTCGTGTTATGGGCCAATGATGGATAATCGCTGTCGCCGCCATTTTGTCGAGACGTTTCAACGGAGTTTCTCGAGAAAAAATGATCTTTTTTTTTTTTTTTGAAGAGAAATTTTGTCGACGATGAAATGCGAAATAAAATGGCCGACTTTTAAGTGTAACGAAGAACGGAAGGCTTGAAGAACTGCCTCCAGCTTCACAGCCACACGCATACCATGGTTGAACTTTAGTTTGAGTCTTTTTAGTGTATTTTTATAGATTTTCATGAGTGATATGAATTTTATTGATTTATTTAAATGTTGTGCACTCGCGAAGTTGCATATTTTTAAGTATTTTATCTATTATATGACGCCATGAACGATGTATCGGTGGGCGCCAAATTCAAATTATCTTTAGATTAACAGATCGATCATTATTATATATTCGATGAATCTGGCTAAAAAATGAATTATTTTATTTAGATTAGCGTTTAATTTTAATAATTCTTCTTTTCTTTCAATTAGTTTTATGTGTTTGTATTTTTTCCTATTTTTCTATCAAAAGTTTTTAATAAAAATTTCAACTTTGGTTTCTTGATACCAATATAAATCGAAAACATCAAATCTAGAAAAAATCCAAAAGATTGCAAAATAAGTTGTGAACAATTATAATTATGCCATGTAATAAAACACACAACATTTCCAAAGAGCAATTTATATTTGGCGCCAGTATCACTACTTCCAATCGAATTAAACCTTAAAATCCAACATGGCGGCACGTAACTCTCAAAAATCCCTAAAAATAAAATAAAAAAATAAATAAATAAAACGAAACTTCGCGCGTGATCAACTCTCGAATCACAACGAATTTCAACAATTAATACCATTTTAAATCGTAAAAATCTATAAAAAAAAAAATACATGTATTTTTTTAAAAAAAAAACTAGAGTTCCATCCATGCTACCACCGCCGGTACCAGTTATGGGTTCCATACGCACACCCATCATACATACATACACACACATGTATACAAGAAGCGACGTTTCCCGCGCTGCCATTTGCAAAGCGCTCGAGAACCGATCGCCTACTTCGTAAGAATCTGTCGAAGATTGGTTAGACTTGCTCGAATATCTTTTTGGGGCAGGGAGACAAAAAAGAGGTTAAACTCGGTTCCTCGATTGGGAAAGAGGAAACCGCCGTCGGTGCAAGGGGATTACTTTGATCTTTCCAAAAAAAAGAAAAAAGAAAAGGAGGTATTGTAATTTTTTCTCTCTCTCTCTCCTTTTATATCGTTAAAAGCTGTCACGAGAAAGAGCGTAAAGAGAGGAGATATGCATCGAGGTAACCCCGTTGCGAGACGATTTGAAACTTCGACAGACGGAAAATGGGCAAATTTTCTTTTTCGTCCGATATTTCTTTATTTCCCTTCTTTTCGTTGAAAAGAAAAAGAGTCGATCTCGACGAGTGCAATACACGAAAAAGGGAAAAGAAAATTTGCTCGAGCTGTCGATAACGTGATAAATTAATAAGGTAAACGAGGTAAACGAAGAGAGGAAAATGGCGCGGAATATTATATAATAAGGGAGGGTGGAACATGATAGCTTGCTGTTAGCCCGTCTGGAAAGTTGTTCGTGAGAATATTGTTTGGGAAAGTTGGAGTTTAACGAATTGGGAAGGCGTAGGGAGGTTGGGAAAGAAAATGGTGGAGGGTAAATAAAAAAAAAGGGAAAGACGGGCACCGATATTAGAATCTAGGCTTGTGTTACGTCTGTGTGTTGGGTGTATTTTGTAGTTTCACGAGGCGCCGCCAAAGCTAGTGGACGCCTTGGCCATCGTGAACTTCTTCGTCACACTCCTTTTCCTCATTGAGTGCATCCTCAAACTCGTCGCCTTCGGATGGAAGGTATAAAAACAATCCTCTTAATCACTAAAAAATCCGCTAACTTCAGTTATACACGCAACTATATTTATACATATATATTTATGCAATCAGTCGAAAAGGTATCGTAAATTCATCTGAACCGAAAATTTCGATTTTAGTAAAGATTTGTGCATTCCATGCAAGATAATATAGAATATTGGTTTTATTGGAATGTTGGATGAAATCAATTTTTTTGTTTATAATAGAAAACAATAAGATTATTTTGAAAAACAATGTCAATTTTGTATCTGTATTATAAACAAAATATTTGGAATTCTATAGCAAAATTAGATCACGATTTGATATACTTATAATTGGAGAAATGATTTCAAACTTTTAATAATTATGTTTCGCTCATAATATTTATTTCAAAGATATAAAAAATGCTTTTTTTGCAATAGTTGCAATAATTTATTCTTTCAAATCAATTGAAAATATAAATTGTCTTATTCATTAATTCATTTTAAGTTTATAGAAATAAATCAAAAACTAAAACTTTAATACCAATCCAATATATTTAAAATATATATCTCACTCCATTTAAAAAGTTATTTATTTTAAATCTTAAGATTTTAACATCCAAACTTTCAATAAAAACAAAATTTACCTTCAATAACACAATTAATCATCACTTAATGCATACGATAACTTTCGTGACTAATTGTATCCCATGCTATCATAATTCTTTCTTTCTTTCTTTCTTTCTTTTTTATTTTTCTTCACTCGTTTCGATCTAGATCATCCTACGCGTAAGAAAAGAAAAAAAATAAATAAAGTTTCGACAACTGGCGAGAGGATTAAAAATCTTCGTCGAAGATCGAGAGAAACAAAAGAAAATTGAACTAGCGCCAGAAAAGAGGAGTATGTGATACATAATATACACACACACACGGGAGAGACGTTTTGAAATTCTCTCTCCTTAAAATAATCCAATAACCATCGAAGTAGCGAGTAAGCATACACGAACTTAAGATCCCCTGTTGTTTGATCTGTTTACAAGTTGCGAGAGCGTGTACCGATTAACTTCGAGCTCGTAAAAATGAGGGGAGGGGAGCGAGTTTTAAATAACCAATCTCCCTATCTGAACTCTGGTAAAGAAAGACACCTTGTATAAATAATAACCTGTGATACAGTAGAAGAACGAAAGAAAATATAAACGATAAAAGTATTTTTATCAGCAAGAATCATCACATCAATAAGTTCAAATTACGAATAAACTTATTTCGAGAATATTATCATAAAAATCGAATTTACTATAATAATATATGTTACTCGAGCATTTCAATAATTATTTAAAGTAACTTTACTCGAAATTTGTAACTAGTTACTTTTTCAACTTGATCAATACCCAACTTCGATCATTATTACGATAGTTAATACAATACGTGTTTGGACGAAGGGAAGTTGGTCGGTATACGCTTTGAATCGTATTTTAGACTATTTAGATTATTTAAAACCTAGAAGTGGACGTAAATATAGATATCGATAGAAGTTGCGATAGAGTTGAGTTTGTTACGCTCTCTGATGATTATTCTTGTTTGCATTATATACAATTTAATTTTTAAGCGATTGACCTCTTTCCTGGCCCTGGGAAAAGGTGGTGGAAAAATTATAGAGCTTCTCGACCGATACGACCGCGTATCTATCTTTCTCTGTCTCTCTCTCTCTATATTACATATATATAGTTTGCTTGTTATTATATACATACATATATATATATATACCTATTACGGCATGCTCCCGTAGTAGATACTAACTTAGAAAAGAGATCCTGTCGTATATACTTCAATCGATCATCGATCACCGTGCCGTGCGACTCGGATATCTCGTAAATCGTGTAAAAGATCCCTCTCAGCCTAATCTCTTCATCTTCCGCACAACACTCTTGTTACGAGGGAGAAGAAATTGGAGAGATATCGGTAGAATTGTTTTCAATTGTTTCCGTAGATTGGAAAGTATTTTTTGGTTTAACTGTATTCGATATTATTATTTGGAAACGAGGATCTTGTCGATTTTGATTAATCTTGAAATGTCGAATTGTTATTATATATGGAGATGTACGCGAAAATATTTTTGTAGGTGAATTCTAGAGGCTAAAATAAAAGAGTAAAAGTTGAGTATAGAAAAACGTAGGTTATTTATATCAGATTGTGCAATTGAAAGTAGTTATTCTATTCGCATTTTTGGTTTCATCTGATGCAAACTTAATTGATTTGTAATTTGATAAATAAATCTTAATCGATGTTTTTGGGTTACAACTTTTGTTTCTGGTCTCTAGAATCGATCTTGCAAATGTATCTTACAAATATATTAACAATTTATACTTCTAAAATTCGAGTCAGGTTTGGATTGATCTTTTAAATCTCCAATAATTTATTTCAAGTTGAAATTTGACCAAAATTGAACATAATGATACTATCTAAAGATTTGTGTTTTAAATTTTCTTATTCATTCAATTGTTAGAAAAATGGTAACATATGTTCTAATTAAAAATTGAAACTTAACCTAAATTTAATCCAAATATAATACAAACTTACGTAATCTAACATGAAGCAAACTTCATATTGTACGAGATAGAAAAAAAATACATTTGCATATATCTCAAAAAACTGATGCGCAAAATTAACAATAAAATGTTAATCATCCGTGTAGAAAGGAATTATTCAAATAATAACTTTGAAGATATCTCAAAGATATCGAAATCGATGGGATGGCTCCCTAATTCTAAATAACTAACCTTTCTTCTATTATTTTATCTATTGTATACACGATAGAATATTATTTTATACGTGACAGTTATCAATGCAAATATTACAATTTTCTTTTTTGAACGAAGAGATATGGCCTTTTTTGTACTAAAAAAAAAAAAAAAAAAAGAAACACATTGTTCGAAAGCACGGCTCTTCGCTTTAACTCTTTTTTTTAACCGACGTTTAAAGTTCGGTGAAGGGGTGCGTATTGGCACACACGTATACAAATATACACGCACAAACACAACGATAAATTCACTTGGAAAGATCGAAACCTGCGAAAGCAGGGCCGAGCTTCCCTCTTTTTCTCTTTACGAAATTCGTAGTTTCTTAGCGCTGCCATTTAATACACACAAACACAAACACACATATATACACACACATCTTTTAACTGCTTCGAAGTTTCCTCGAACCTTTTTGAATAATAAATCAACAAGAAAATGCAAAATTGAGCCGAAGAAATAAATAAGAATCGAATCAGTTTTCGAAGAAGCTTCGACGACAGTTGTAGGCAAGCCTGATGGCGCGATGGATACCTAATCGATACTTTTTTTTTTTCTTTTCTCTCTCGTTTCCCCGTCGAGCAGAATTTCTTCAAGGACGCCTGGAACACGTTCGACTTCATCACGGTGATCGGCAGCATCGTGGACGCCCTCGTGATCGAGTTCGGGGTACGTAGAGCTTCGACAAAAAGAAATATCGCCTTCGTTACAAAACTGCTGACGAGTAAATGTTCCGAGTGAAGTAGTATTTTCCATTTTATTTATTTATTTTTTTTTTTCCTCCCCCAAGAAAAGAGAAAGTAGAATTTTGTCCAGAAGTTTATTTTTAATTTTTATCGACGAGAAAACACCTTCGATGAGAACACCTTTCTTTCTATCTCTCTCTCTCTCTCTCTCTCTCTCTTGATTACACCCTACTTATTAACTGTGTCGACCCAATGTTTGCTTGACTTGTACATTATTATCGAGTGTTGTCTTTCCTTTAACCCTTTTGCTGCTTATTTAGTTTCAGCAGAGTGTACAGATATATAACATGCATAGCAGGTAATATTTCGACGATATTATTCGATATCCCTTTACAATATCATGTATTATTTGCGTAGCTTATATGCTGCATTCATACGCTACACACCCCACACTGTACATTATCACATATCCGCATATAGTATACAGTCGCCACGATATAAGCAGTATATATAATACACATTAAGATCTAGAATAATCTCTCGAAGGGAAAATGGTGGGGGGAGAATTTTTCTCTTGAGATAAATTATTTAAATTATATTCGAATAATTTCAGAATTTATTTGCGTGCATTTTATTGTTTTTATTTCGAGTAAAAAAAATTCAAATGTCATGGCGCGTGTATATTTAATAAAAGGTGGTTACGTATACGCCATAAGAAAGAGAAATTATTATCAATGGCAAATTTTAAGAAAAGATCGATCGTATTGATTCAAAGAAATCATCGATTTTTCTCAATTCAAAATTATAGTAAATCGTTGAGAGAGAAAAATTATTGGAAAATTGAAAGTTACACTCCAACCTTTCCCTTCGAGTGATCACTTTTGTATCGTATAGTAAAAGCGAACATTCTCTTCGAACAATGAACATAAATACAGCACCACCCATCAAGTATTTCTTTACTCCTCTCAGTAGTAGAAGTATTAAAGAACCCGAAGTAAACGTCGTGCTATATAAAACTCCACACGCCGTAATTATTATAATCCAGTAAAAAAAAAAAAAAAAAAATCGACAGATATATATATATATATACACATACAGACACTATAGTTGAGCGTCGATGCCCCCACATCAAGGCCACATCGAGTCGAAATCTCCTTTTTTTAAATGCTTGCACTCTCCTAGTAGGTTTGCTGAATCGACCGAGATTAAACGTGATCTTATTGGCTAACTTACTTTTAGATAAATCAAGGTAAGCCAAGCCAAAACCAACCTTTTTCCAACGCTTCGCGTAAATATATATATATATATATATATATATATATATATATAT
>NW_006263480.1:611999-613295 GCF_000469605.1 Apis dorsata
TCAGCCGCCGCCTCAGAACTACTTAAGCTTCGTTTATATGTAAATCTCCGCTAGTTTTGTTCTATATTCGCATATATAATGAGATCAGTGTGCACGATCGTACGATCGGCCCCAATAATTTTGCAATATCGTGTATTTTTGTACTATAGGAGCGGTTTTCGAGTATGCCCAGTGGCGGCCAACTAGGCGAAAAAAAGGTATAAAGTTTCGTCACATTAACACCCACAGACGTAAGTTGTCCGTGTAATTTTAAATTGAATTATTAACAGGGGAGCAAATAAGATATACATACACACACACACACACACACACACACACACATAATAATCTTGCTATAATCTTTCGTCATCGTTATCCCAACGAACGTGCAATTTTACATTTGCTCGTTCGTTGCACGCGTTACATTATTTGCTTGCCACACGACCCATAAAAAAAAAAAACACTTCACTCGACATATTTCTTCTTTCTCGCGCTTATACGACACGATATACATCTTACTTGCGCGTACACAAAGCAGGCACACGAATGGCATATGGATGCGGTATTAACGCGCGATCAAAATTTCTGCAGCCATCGCATCTACAGAGGCTTCGCTACAGCAAAATGGGTTTAACGAACGACGTCCGTATACAACAAGTGGGACGAAGTGACGCAAAATTTGATGTATTTTAATATGTTTCGTGTAATTAAAGAAAGAATAATAATAAATTTCAGTCGTCTTGCGGAATAATTGTTTATAAGTATTCAGAAATTTAAGAAGCGATTCTTCGAATCGAGACGAGACTAATAATCGGAAATAACAAAATTGCATTTTTTATTCTTTAGATATTGATATTATTAATACACGAATATATTATTAAAGAATAATAACTCGTGTACAGTAATTTTTAAATTTAAGAATACGTTATCACGAAAAGTGATAAAATCCTTCCATTTTTCATGTAAAAAATATAAATATTGTCGTCAAAACACGGCTAGGAAATAGAGGAAACTATGCCATCGAAGCCTTTTTTTGTTTCATTCCGATATCTCGATCCGTTGTTGAGATATAAAGATATAAATACTTAAAGTATAATGCGATAGAGAGATTATTATGAACGGTGCTGCGACCTATATTTTTTCCTGGAAACGTACGTACATTCTTCTAGGAATCGCGTCTGTCATTTGTTTGGAGCTTGGAATTGGTCAGTGACGAGGCGCGAGCGAGAGTAAACGATTAAAAATTACTCTTCGCTTTACACGACGATATCTCGGGAACCGGAAGTCGTATCGGGATAAATGAAAAAGCATTTTAAA
>NW_006263480.1:613657-615296 GCF_000469605.1 Apis dorsata
ATCCCGCGCTTCTAACGATCTTTCGTTCATTGATTAAAAGTTATTATTTTCAAAGTTATGACGATTTAAAGTTTTCGTAATTTTAATCGAGTTTAAAAAACGTAACTATTTTATTTTCTCGTGTAATTTTAGCTTAAAGGATCACTTCTTAAGTTTCTATATACAATCAGAATACATTATTGTTCTTTTAATTATACAAAATATTCAAATATATCGAATATCCCGTCGTTTTGTTTCACACTGTAAATTAAAAACATATCACGTGTGATTTTAACCTTAAACGTTTTGATATATTTATTATATTATATTTGTTTTTCGATACACGCAACGTTCTCCTTAGCTTCGTTCGTGTATCGAAACAATGTCAAAGTGCGCTTCTCGAATTCAGATCAGTTCGAGACATGCTCGAAAGACAACGTGACGTTACACGCACGAAGCGTTGCTCGTAATACGATAAAGAACCGGCATTTTTGGGGATTAAGTGCAATTTCCTCTGCCCCCTGCAGGAGAACTTTATCAACGTCGGCTTCCTGAGGCTGTTTCGCGCGGCTAGGCTAATCAAACTACTCAGGCAGGGTTACACGATACGAATTTTGCTCTGGACCTTTGTACAATCTTTCAAAGTAAGTCAATATATAATATTGAAATTATTAACAATTTTTAATTTTTTCCTATCGAATCGGTCAAGTGATTAAGACTTTTAAGTGAAAATTGTATTTATTGCGATTGAAAACAAAAAATATATAAAATAATATTCGTTGATAAACATTGATCGAAAAATTCATATTTTAAAAATTATAAACAAATTTTTGTTTCTGTTCTTCTGTTCTAATTCGTTTCGAAAAATTTTATTATTCCTTCTTTTCTTGATTTCAAGATATTGTTTTTTCTATACATCTCAATAACTTTCTTCTAAATGATTTGATTTACCATAGGAAATTATTTATAAGTTTAAAAATATTAATTTTTCGATCTACGTTTATTAAAACTTTTTCTCTTTATTCAACAAATACTATCTTATCATCCTGTTTAAAAAATTGAAATCTTTTTCAATTTTACAATCCAATTCTTTTCCATTCCAGGCTCTGCCTTACGTTTGTCTCCTCATAGCGATGTTGTTTTTCATCTACGCGATCATCGGTATGCAGGTACGTATCTTTCCATAGGAGAAATTCCTGTGTATTTCATTCAAGGAATTATTTCCATAATTTCCGTCTTAATGTCACGGAATGCGGAATTTAATGAAAATTTCGATGAAAGAAAAAAAAAAAAAAAAGAAAAAAGAAAACGTATCGAAAAAATAGTCTCCAATGATGAAAAGTCAACATTGGAAGCTGTTCGGCTTGTGGGAAAAGGGCTAGTGATATTGTTTACAGGAACAGAATGATAAACGATAACTATAAATGGGTCCATTAGTCACCATGAAATTCCGTTGTCAGGTCTTTGGAAATATATCGAACGATCCAGGAACAGCGATCGATGATCACAACAACTTTCAGTCCTTCTTCGCTGGTCTTATGTTGCTTTTTCGGTGAGTCGAGCAGCTAAACGGACCAAGTTACAAGTTGGGTTAAAATTGAACTTTTTTCGATCAGAAAGCTACCGATCTGTGATTTTTTTTTTTTTTTTTTTGGTTTAA
>NW_006263480.1:615658-617100 GCF_000469605.1 Apis dorsata
AATCCTTTTCGTTGTTAATATAATGGATTAAAACGTGCTTGTTTTTGTCGTAAATGGTACGTAACTTTGAAGGATTTGCAAAATATGTTAAACTGCAAATTTTTAATTTACAATATAATTTACGGATAATTATTCAAATAATTTAAAATATATGCTAAATTATTTATTTTGTGAAAATAATTTTATAATAAAAATGAAAGCAAGATCGTCTGTCTGACGAAAATCATGTTACAATTATCAGTAAAATTGATATGAAATTTAATATATTCGAATCTGATTAATTGATATATAAATACAACAAATATGCAAATTATTAATTTTATAACCATTGCTAATAATAAAAAAGGATCGAAATCGTCGAATTAAAGATCCTTCGACTTTGTACCATCCATGACAATCAATTAGCATCATAAATAAGATAAATAAGAAAAATAATTGAGATGACAAAATCTATATACGTATATTTTCGAAAAGATTGCATAAAAAAAAAAATATAAAACAAAGCGCGTCAAAATAGCCAACGATCGGTAGCGATTAATTATTATGGTAGACTATATTGGGCTGTTGGCATGAGGTTTAATAAAAGTAAGCTGCTCGACGTGTCAATATCTCTGTTGTAATCGAACCCTGCAATTAGACCTCCCTTAGACACTTGTTCCATAGAGATGCTTGCCCTAGATTTAATCAAGTTGGTTACCTTGTAATGGTTCTCTTATGAGAGAGAATGGAAGATTTTATAAAATTAAAACGTTATTTTTAAAATATATATCGCAAATATTATTATAAAAAACAAACGATTCAATACAAATTTTGGACTTTATATAATAAAAATGTAGATTATTAATAATCTCGTCTCTAATAAAAATAAGAAAAATCGATAATCGTTTTATTGTATAAAACGTATATTTTTGATAAGAATTAATTTTTTTTTTTTTTTAAATTTGCTATCTTCTTTTTCCTATAGAGATCTTTTAATTCTCTCTCAATGGGAAATCCATTTGTATCGAGATACAAAGGAGAGACCGTAAACAAGTCCGTAGATCTGTGATCAATGTGGTGGATGCGTATTATTAGAGAGTAGATCGATGCAACACAATCACCAATATACTCAGTTCACTTTTTCAACTCGTCGCGTGATGATAGAACTAAAAAATACGAACATGTTAAAAAAAAATATTAAGATTGAATTGAAATCGATCGAAAGGGAGACGTTGCTAATGCCGTTGCTCGCCCTTTGGCCATTTTCTTTCTGTCGGTCTCAGGTATTCGGTAACATCGCGCTGGATGCTGATACCTCTATTACTAAGCACAACAATTTCCAAAGCTTCATTCAAGGTCTGATGTTGCTTTTTCGGTAAGTAAACAACACTTAACGCCACGCAAAACTTAACTGCGATTAATAAAGAAAAAAAAAAAAAAAAATAAGAAAAAAAAGAAAGAAA
>NW_006263480.1:617410-620195 GCF_000469605.1 Apis dorsata
TTTTTTCTATTTATATTATCTCTTTTCTTCTCTGTTTATTTTGATTATTTTTTCCTCTCGTCGGTGTTTCTTCTTCCTTTTTCCTCTATTTTTATTTCCTTTGCGAAAAGAGCACCGCGCTGCTGCAAAGCAACACACGCATATCAAACACACTCGGAGGAATTTTTAGTTCTCGAGGAACTTAATTCTCGATGATGGGCGATGATTTCGAAGAGTAAAGAAAGACGGATGTGCTCGAGGTGATTACACTTTATATTGTTGTTCCAAACTATTTCGGGAGATTTTGTTGAATCTAATTGATACACTAACATATAATTAACTAACTACGCGTGATAACAGTTCAAAAACTGACACAGTAGCATTCGAGTAGAGAATTGAGTTACTGAAATCGATACTTTTTGCTTTTGATGTTGCATTTAATAAATCACTTGAGAAAGTTCCAAGTTCCATGCATGAATTGTGTATCTCAAGTATTACAGTTCTACTTGATATCCCCTTTTGTATTTAATTATTGAAACAGTTGTACGATCTCACGTTCAGATTAACATTAATCGTTCGTAGTATAAATATATATATTTAACGAAGTAAAAATATTTTAGAAAAGTTCCCATTAACGTACATATCTTGCTTCGAGTTGAGTTATTCGCATGCATCTTGAAAAATTGAAATCGACGATTCTTGACACTTTCCTCTTTCCTCAATGAGTTTCGATTAATTAGATAGATTCTTCGTATATCAGTTTCAATATCAATTTCAATTACTACATCATAAAATATTGGATTTAAAATTATTTTGTATTAAAAAGATTCCACGTAAATTTTTTATCAACAATTCTGTAAAAATCATATGAATCAAAATCCACTCCTTCAATGCGTCACAAAGGTTTAATTGCAAGCGAAACAATTGTTCAAGAATCGTCGAATTGCAAAAGTCTATCGTCCATTATCTGGACGGGCTCTGCTTTCAAGTTACAAGTAGCGTAGAATAATATTCGATCCTAAAAGAATCGAGAACGATAACGATCGAATGATAATTAGGTGTGCGACTGGCGAGGCATGGCCGAACATAATGCTGTCCTGCGTGAAGGGTCGCCCTTGCGACGCGAAAGCCGGTAAACAGGAGGGTGGCTGTGGCTCGAACATAGCGTACGCCTATTTCGTCTCGTTCATTTTCTTCTGTTCGTTCCTGATGCTGAATCTGTTCGTCGCCGTCATCATGGACAATTTCGATTACCTTACGAGGGACTCGTCCATACTTGGCGCCCACCACCTGGACGAGTTCGTACGCATATGGGCCGAATACGACCCAAACGCGACCGGCAAGATCCATTACACGGAGATGTACGACATGCTGAAGAACATGGATCCGCCGTTGGGGTTTGGAAACAAATGTCCGAACAGGCTTGCCTACAAGAAGCTTATCAGGATGAACATGCCGGTGGACGTCGACTTGAAGGTGAACTTCACCACCACTTTGTTCGCCCTGATCCGCGAGAATCTCAATATAAAAGTGAGAAGAGGTGAGTTATATAGAAAGCGTTTCTTATTCTTTACGAATTAAACGAAATTTCATTTATGAATATGATATTTTTAAGAAAATGTATTTTTCATTATCTAAATTAAAATAAGTAAAATAATGTAACTTTTTAAAAATCTTTTGCATATGTAAATTCCAATCTCAATTTTAATAATTATTGGATAGTTTGACTAAACAAGTAATCGAAATCCATTTTATGGTTAAACGATGGAAATATATTCAGATATTTATCGATGATTTCCAGCCTCCGAGAGAAACCAAGCGAACGAGGAGTTAAGAGACACGATCAGAAGTATTTGGCCTCTGCAGGCGAAAAAGATGTTGGACCTTTTGATACCTAGGAACGAAGGTTGTGTAAAAATTGTGTGAAAATTTCAACCCGGCTCGATATACTCGTATGCTCACAAGCGTCTACTCATCTCATTCCAGAAATAGGCAGAGGTAAGATGACCGTTGGTAAGATATACGTCTGCCTTCTGATACTCGAAAGTTGGAGGACGACTAGGTTTGGTCAGATAGAATCAGCCGGACAGGTGAGTTTTTCGTTAATCACGGTTGAAAAGTTCAAAAAAAAAAAAAAAAATGAAAGACCCTAGCGATATTTTTCTATTCAAACAAAGGAACCTTCGTGCTGCACTCTTACCAGATTCGTTTCATAATTGATTGATGATCGATTGGAATATATATAATATATTAACGAAGAGAATCTCGTGAGAATGCATCCACGAGGATTGAGTTCGAATGGATGTTTGTCATTGGCTTCTTCGTGGTAGGATTTCACGTGGACGGTGTGAAAAATCACGTCTCGAATAGAGAATTTCCAATGATTCCATGTAGCTTCTTGATTACCCACGAAAGCTTAGTATCTCGATAATTTTGAAAATTTATTTTTCAATTTCGTATAATATTTTTCAATTATTTCGTATTATATTTTTCATATTATATAATGAGAAGAGAATGTTAAAAATTATATATATATATATATATATATATATATATATATTTGGGAGTGATTCTAAGCTTTCTTCCCCGTGTCCCCGATATTCTGACGCTATATTAATGTGTGCTCAGTAGTGGCGAGAATTTTCAAACATTCATATGTATTTGAACGAGTAAAGAAAAATTCAAGACTCTTTTCAAGCTGCATTCTTTATCCCCGTGTGTCATAATTAAATTTTGATTGAAAATTGATGAAAATTGATTGAAAATTTCACGAAAATTAGGAGTAAGAATATGGAATAAATTAAAA
>NW_006263480.1:620217-621975 GCF_000469605.1 Apis dorsata
ACGATTGTAATATAGAAATTTAGAAAAATTTTCTAATTAAATAACGAAGGAAGAATGATCATTTCGATTATAAATTTAAAAGTTCGAATAAAACAATCTCAAGATTAAATTATATTTTATAGAGATTATTCTAAAATTAGAAATCCATAAGTAAAGTATATTCACTTATATTTTTAATTACAATATCTTTTTTAAATCCAATATAATATAAATGAAATCGTGTTAAAAAATTCTTTAAGAATACTGGATATTATAATAATTCTACTTTCAAATTTAATAATTTAACTTGTAGTTAAACAATTTTTCATTTCAAGAAAATCGAACGATTATCTCACCGGGATAACGAATCGGCCTTAACTTATTGTTAGTTAAATATTATAAGAACAAGGAAGACGTCGTTCAATTTCTGTCTGTTGAATTAGCCGATTCAATATGTTGTAGAAGCAGTTCGATGTCACCCTTCCTGTGAACGTCACGAATTCAAATTTTGTGCAAATGATTTAACTAGTAGATTGTCCATAATCGATACATCAATCGCTATTTAATTATATTGCAATTTAAAAAGAACCGTAATTGATATTTTTACGATTTTGAATATTTATCACTTCGATCCACAGCGTACGACGATGTATCGATGATGAATACAGATCACACATAGAAATTTAGGAAAAATATAAGTTTTTTTGAATGAGTTTACGATTAGATTATTATTAGATAAGAATATGTGTGTTGAATTTTATATAAGTGTTCCATTTTGAAAAAAAAAAAAAAAAAAAATCATAGAAAGTGAGTACGACAACGAGGTTTGAACCTTCGAATATTATTGATTAAATAGAGGTTATGTTGTTCTTATTAATTATTATCGTTATTATTATTATTATTATTATTAATGTTATGATTATGATTATAATTATCGTTATTATTATTATTATTATTATTATTGTGACATTAGTGTAGGAGTAATTTAAAATTTGAAATTTAATCACATATTGTTATTACGTTTATTATATAACATTATTATATATTATATACCCAGACAAGAGGATGTTCACGCAGCTCTCAAAATCATCTCTTTGTGTCTTTTCTCTTTGTTTTACAGAACGATAACGATCTTATCGATAACGATAATGCTGGGCAAAGTCCTGCAGCCCAGGCGGTAGTACTTTATACTTTTTCTCTTACTTATTATTATTATTATTATCATCTTTAACACGGTCTTTTCGTTTCATTTTTCCTTTGTACATTTTTTACGTTTCATTTTTAATATATATATATTCGTTCATCATTCTTCCACCATTCGCTCCAAAGTCGATTTATTCGATCGATCTTCGATATTATTAAAAATTATATTGCCAATAGAAAGTTCTCTAATGATAATCGTAAAATTTTTAAATGTTGACTTTATTATTGTTCGTCGATTCGATCTCGAAATCTCAGATAATTTTATACAATATTTCCAATTTCAAATTTTTCAAATTTCGTTATATTATTAATTCGATTCGATGAAATTTTGTTAGTTGATACGATAATGATAAAATATAGAAAATATCGAAATCACTTTGCAGCGAATGATTTACGTTTTCGTGTATATATAAATAACATTTACGTTCGTTGTATACTTTTTATATCCATCAAATCAGGCAGAGACACAATAGCCTATCAGTGTACATACATAAATAAATACGTATAAGTAATATGTACAGTTGGTATAATTATTATTATTATTATTATTATTATTATTATTATTATTATTATTAT
>NW_006263480.1:621998-622694 GCF_000469605.1 Apis dorsata
ATTATTATTATTATTATTTTCTTTTCATTTAGAGATTGGCAGTTGTATCTCTGTACATCTTTTTTTCAATCTTGTAACGTTTCTTTCTTTGCATCGACACAGATATACAGATACACGCACACTCTCATCATACTACGCACTCTAATTTTTAACGACACTTGTACATTTACTTGTTTCGATTACTTTCCTTTCTTACGTATCACGTAGATTTTTAACTTCTTTCCTTTTAACTTTTTCTAACTGTCACTGAATCCACTGTATCATCGATAGAACGATAACGCAACAGCTATTGATGCAAATGTTGGAAATTTTTCGATTAAATAATCTTTCAATAACAAAATTTTGATCCATCTTTTTTTTTTTTATCTATAATGCAAATTTTGAAGAACAAAAATTATTCCAAAAAATAGGAGAATCAAGCGCGGTTGCGTTGCGACACAGAAAAATCACACACGCGAACTTTTTTTCTTCTCTTTCTTAGGCACTTGATAATACGTAATTAGTGGAAGTAATTACTAGAGCATCTGTCGAATTTCACACTATACTTAGATACTACTATATCTTAGAAAACTTTTAGAAACTTTCCTTTAAAATAATCTCCTTTCTTAATGGCACGTTTCCTCTTCAAATAATAAGCAACTAGTCTTAGGATTAATTATTTGAATCTAGTTAAACAAAACAAAAAAAAAAAAAAAA
>NW_006263480.1:622889-625641 GCF_000469605.1 Apis dorsata
CGTTCCAATTTTATGCATCGTCGTAAATAATAATAATAATAATAAAAAAACTCCCGTATTTTATTTAATTTAAAAGAGAGAAAATTGATCGTAAAAAAAAAAAAAGGAAAGAAAAATTGTTGCTACGATGCGTAAAATTCTAACGTTTTGAGTTTTTTTAGTGGTGGTGCGTGTCGATGTCACGTGGGTGATCGTTCGCACGTGTTCCCACGTGAATATCGGCTCTTTGCCCCGAGAACACGATATAGCTGTGTGTAAGTAAATTACCCAGTACGTCGAACCTCCTGTTAGAATGAATACAATATACCGAATATATATATATATACATATATATATATATATATCTGAATCCTCGAACATAGCTCGCCTTTTGCCTCGAGTATCATTCCATTTTAATTAGGTCGCATTAGTCACCAATTAATTATAGTTAGTCTCGAATTAATCTCTTATATAGGCGATAGTTTAGTCCCAAATATGTATTTTGATCCAAACGTATAATCGATCTTACGTATTAGAAATTATCCTTTTTTGTTTTTTTTTGTTTTTGATACATTATTCTGTTGCAACTGTTTGTAAATTTTTTCTTTTCTCACCGTTATCTCTTCCTCCCCTATAGTGGCTCTTTTTGATACGATAGTAGAGAAATCGAGGAACTCACTTTCGAGAATAATATTTTTAATGCAGTAAGTTCCTCGAGTTAGATTTATTAGCATCCTCCAGTTAGATGCATCGCAGTAATTGTGGACGAAAAAAGGTAGAATGTTTCTTTGTGTTCTTTTTTTTTTTTTGCGTTGGCAACAACACTGCAGCGATTGGTTTGATTGTCTTATTTGTTATCTGTAGCTGATTTTCTTGTAAATCAAGGAAAATTAATTAAAATCAGATTAGACATAAATGTCTTTTGCAAATCGTTGAGATGATAATTTTTCTTCTTTATTCTTTTTATTTTAAAAAGAAAAATTTACAATTTTATTTAAGTAATGAAAGTTTTTCGATAATTTTTTTGCGTCACTTATGTCAACAGATCAAAATTGAAACTTTTCTATCTGAATTACAATTTATATGATCATAAAATTATATTAATATTATCAGATACAAAAATTGCTGCAGTGTTTCCAATATAGAAAAACAAAAAACACTGTATAAGATTTTTGTCCATACTTTGTACCCTTTTCTTTCTTATCCATCTGTAACTCTCTTTCTCTCTCTCTATTTCTCTAACAACCAGCATAGTATATAAATTAGAAAATCTATTATATTGATTACCGTTTTCCGTAGAATCGTTGCCTTGCTAGTTCTCTTCCACAATGGCTTATTTTCCACAATATACTACGTAATACAACAAGAATATACAAAAAGTTTTACACGAGGATTACTCTTCGACACGCAGACAACAACATGACAATTATTACTACTTTTAAGATAGATAAATTATTCAAGTCTTTCCACCAAAGATTCGGTGACGGCCTTTTCTTTTTTTTTGTCGAAACGAACGATGCTGTGAACAACCAAATGTTTATCATCGATCCAACGACGACCATTCGTCAGATTATCGTGATACGATGGCAAATGTCGTCTGTTGTCGATCGAAAGAAAAAACCACTTCCTCCATATTTAAAGTATCTATTTTGTAGACAAGTATATTTCGATATTTATTTAGAATAATGGTGCCACTTATCTCGTGTGTTTGATAATTTAAATTTCTATGATTACGAATAATTTATTTTTAATAATAATTTCGAGAAATAAGAAAAGATTGAAAAAGATTTTGAATTTTCTCTTTCAATCTCCTTATTATTTTTGTAATTTGAAAATTTTTCTAAGTTTGTGTATAAATATATTAGATTATTTCAAATGAAACACGATCAAAGTTTTAATATTCATTATCGCGACAATATGAATTTATTTTTATTTTTAAACCAAATAATTATCTAATCTGAATAAACCAGGCATAACAATAATAAATATTCATCGAGTTTGATGAAACGTTTCTATTTAAAATTCAAATACCGAATATCCAATTTAAGGGTGGCGTCCTTATATTCTAAATAAATACCATCTGGAACTTTGTCGTAACGTATTGAGAATTAATTAATAAATAACGTATTTAATCGAGATTAATTGTGAGTAGATAAAACAGTAGCGAAATGTGCCGTACGTAGGCATGTAGTCGACAACTCGAGTACAGTACTATTACACCATTTATATGTGTGTATATATACGATTATGTATATATACGAATGATTAGTTAGATAAAAAAAAAAAAAACGTCACGTTTGTTCGCTGTGATTGGCTTGTGTACAATCTTTGTCTCCACCATTTGTTCGCATATGTATATGTACTCTTAGTAAATCTTTTAGAAAAAAATATTTGCAAATCGTCGACGTTCCAATTTATTAATAAACGATGTTTGATATTTTTTTTTAGATTTATATAAAGATGATACGATATTGTTATTTATATCGATGTTACAGAGAAACATCGACGATTTGTGCGTTGTGTTTGCATGCTTACTTAATATTTGCATTTCTACAATGTACAGTGTAAACGTGACGATTAATCAGGCGTCCTTTATTTTTTGTACATGGTACTTCTTTATATGCTCATTTATAAACACTTTACAAAAATAAGATTAATTAATTTACATTACGTACGTAAGAATATAATATAGCTTTTTTGAAACATATACAGGCTTTGTCAAAGTGATCCACAGGCACATGATTACAATTTGCTATATATATATATATATATA
>NW_006263480.1:626177-627802 GCF_000469605.1 Apis dorsata
TTTTCAAAAAAAGAAAAAAAAAATTTTTTTCTCTAATAATATCTCAAGAAATATTTTTGTAACACTCGAGTGCATTACGTCACATGATTATCACTCTTTCCAGCCAATTCTAGCATGGCCTCTCTGTTTCTCTCTATCTCTCTCTTTTTTTTTCTTTTTTTTTTTTTTTTTTTTGAAAATTTCTCTCTCGCCGTTTTTTATCGCTATAAACACAACAACTCGCGCTCTCTACTATTTTATAATCATTCTTCTCCCTTCTAACTCGAAAGAGAAGCACGCAAGAGAAAGAAGGTAAATCGAAGGAGAACGAAAGAAAGCCTGTATGTGCCTGTACATACCTGTAACTGATAATATTTGGCTCTTTGGAAACGAGAGATAAAGAAAGAAAAATAAATAAGTAAAAAAAAAAAAAAAAAAGAAAAAAAAAAAAAAAAAAAGAAAGAAAGAAATAGCTCTGATAGTCGGTGTGGTTTCGCACGTTCGACTTTAGCAAGCCTTCCTCAACTGCATACTGGACGTGACGGCGGTAAATCATACCGGAAATAATCATGGGGCCGGAAGTAGGGCGAACAGCCTCGAACACGTGGTACGGCCAACGCCGGAAACGAAGCTCGATCAACACAAGGAGCACAGGGAGGAAGACGACGAGCATAGACGTCAACGTAGCATCAGGTACTCCGTTTCCGTTTTATATATAATATATGTAATAATGCGTTTCAAAAATGTAACATATATTAAACATATATATTAAACATATATTAAGTGTAACATATATTAACATATTAAATGTAACATATATATTACACGTATATTGCAAAGAGAAATTTATTTTTCTGATGATATTTAGAGTTTTGCATTCGACAAATTTACAGAATTAAACTTTCAATTTATCAAAATTATATATAAGTACGGGAAACAATAATAGCAAATCGTTATGGATAGAAAATTTAATGAAAACCAAACTCAAAATATAAAATAATATGGATTATAGTAAATATAAAGAAACTAGAATAACAAATAGAAAATGACAGTAGTTTTCAAGTTCAAATATATTCAAGACACGATATTGAATATGTAAGAGAGTTGATATATTTTTGAAACGTGTTGTAACTATCCATTTATATTTTGAATTGTAACCACTTTCTTCTTTCCTTTTTTTTTTTTTTTTTGGATTTTTTGCAGAAATAAAAAGGTGAACTGGAAGATGTCCCACCAGTACGATATACTAGGCAGCAGCGGAGAGAGTAGCCAGGGAGGGGGTGGGTCTGGGGTTGTACCCGTAGTTAATGATGAGGATCGCGCCCCCGAGCTAGAGCCATTGCTGGCTGAGGTGCCCTCCCAGCAGGATCAAAACTACTACTACCACCATCACCATCACGACCAATACTACGATACCGACAATGATCTATACTATGACCATCACCACCACCACCACCACCATCACCATCACCATCATCATCATGCTCACCGACCACCCTCGTACTATCAACACCAGAATACCTACGCACCTCGCTCCTCGATCCGTTACCACAAGGTCTCTCGGCTCGATTCAATTAAAAAAATCCTCCACGATTTTCGAGTTTAAAGTATCTTTTTTTTTTTTTTTTTTTTTTTTTTTTTTTTTT
>NW_006263480.1:627868-633581 GCF_000469605.1 Apis dorsata
TTTTTATTGGTTACTTGGATTTTTTATCTTCTCATTTTGCATATATCGACGATTGCTCGAACGAGAAGAACGATTTTTCGACCGAATCCTCGAGTCACGTGTCTAGATCGCGGTAGATCGAGGATAATTCGCTTCGATCTTCGTGCTAATTTGCCATTTATTAGCCGATCGTATAAGAGAAATTATATATAGATTTTTATGTGTGTGAGTTAAACGCTTTCTTAGATACTTAGATATCGATTGTCGTTAGAGCGGGGAGGGGGTAATTATACGATTTGAGGGATTTACGGTGATTTCGATCTTGATTATAGATTGCACAGGTTGTTCTTGGCTGATCGATCTTTGAAAGGTTTCGATCGTTAGAAAGAAGAATTATCGAATTCTATTGGAATAATTGAAACAAAAATATTAATATTGTAATAGTTTTTTGACATTTAGATGTAGATTAAAATTAGGGTGACTAATTTAATAACTTTCTTTTCTGATTGTTATAATTTTATTTAAAATATTCATCATAAATTCGTAGTAATGAGAATGCATTTCATTTCATTATTTTATATCTCAATATCTCTAATGTCTATAATAATAATAACAACAACAAATTAACAAATAAGAAATTCAAAATGATATCCAGATAAAAATCGGATGAAATGAATTAAATCTTACGAAGATTAAATTAGAATGATGACTTTCACTTGATATTCCATCAAGATTGTCAATCCTGATTTCCTCAAAATTGTTATAATTACATTGGGCGAGATTTGCTATCATCTGTCGCGGAATTAGTTTTCGGCAATGAACACGATATCTCTCTCTCTCTCTCATATTACATATTAGATAAAGAAGCAACAGCACCTTTAGCTTTTAGCTCGACAAGACAAGATAAAAATCCTTGTAAACGGAGTCGAGAAAACACATTTTTAGATCGGGATAGATGTTAGTGAATTAGAACGTAGATAGATCTCGCGAGCTTAGATTAAGAAAACGCTATTTTTGATTCGCGTTGTTACACGGTTGTACGGGGTTGTACACACATACGTACGAATTATTGGGTTTCGTGGCGTGCAAATCAAGCAAAGATCAAGATCGATTTACGATCAACAATCCACTGTGTCCATATATATATATATATATATATNTATCTGAAAAGCACTCGATATACCCGTGTTAAAATTCTTTTATTTATTTATTTTTTTTATTATTCAATGTGAAACAAAATATCCGAATATTTAAATTACATTTGCAAAATGCGATTCTCTTGCTATCACGACGATTGTTTTTTTTTGGATATAAAAGGGAGAATGTACGATTTATTCTTATTTGCAATGAGACTAATATATTTATAATATCGACGTGTTTAAATATTCGATTGATATTACTTCATCGCGATATATTTAAGAAAAAAAACACGGATGTATCGATATATACGTGTGTGTGTCCTCGATATACACGCGTTCGAAACCACCCCAACCACTCCTTACGATCTTGAAATAGAGAATCGTAATAGAATCGATCTTGAACGCCGTTAACCTTAGCACACAATGTAAATACGAATGAGAACGAGGAGCGTGAATTATTATTAGCTGAAGAAAAGAAAAGAAAAGAAAAAAAAAAAGAAAATAATAATAATTATAACGTGAACGTTTTTTTAGAGAAACCCCACCCTTGTCCCTAGCTGCTTTCAGCCTTTGAGATTATTATATACACTCGAGAGTAACGAAGCACTCGTGAGTGAGTCCGATATCATCATCGATTGCCTCGTTCTCCCATGCGTCTCGTTCTTTTGTATTATTAATTCCATGTATGACCCGTGTCCCGGTAAGTAAGAAACACACCTCTTGAAACGAGTCCACGAAACTCGTCGACGAAAACAAGTAGTTAGTTACACGTATATATATATACACACATACACACACGTTTCTCTCTTCTTCTCTCACCTGTATACCGCTCCAAAAAAAAAAAATGAGAAAAAAGAAAAAAAGAACTCACACTCAGGCAAGCATGTGCATGCTCGAAAAAAAAAAAGAAAAAAAGAAAAATCCTTACTTGAACTCTTGCATGCTTCTTACACGCGCGTACTATACTATATATGTGCCTGTATATCGACTTCTCTGCTCCTACTCACCGACTGTTCTTCTTCTCATCTTCGAGAGAATTGTTTTTATTATATCTTGTTTCTATCTTGATTGAAAAATTAAGAGAAAAAAAAAAAAAAAGAAAAGAAAAAGAATTGAGAGGAATTTCCGCGCGAATTTTACGCGATGACGATTCCTTTTCGCGCGGAAATTCCTCGGAGGCAAAAGGCGTTCTCGAGTCGAGAAAGTTGTTTGTTCGAGGCGCGGACAATTTGTATAATTTTTATGACGATAAACGAAGGCAAAGAGAACCGGCGACACCCCCAATTCTCCTTAAAAAAAAAAAGAAAAATCCCTCGACAAAGCGCAATCCCGGGACGAAACCCCTAATCGGCGAGTATGTTCGTTTAGATGGAGCTTCAGGACGTCGTGGTTAGCGACTCGCGTGCCGGTAGCCTCGAGAGTCTCACGCATCCCGGCAAAAGACTTCATCCACCTGTGCAGCCAGTTAGACACCCATCGCGTTCACCGAGTCTAAGGTACGTGACATTATTAATCATATACTTATCAAGGCTTAACAAGACTTCAAAACGCGATTCTTCTTTATTTTCTGTATATCTGCGGTGGGGAAATTTTTCTTCCCCTCGCGTTGCCTGTGAACGAAGAGGGGAAGTAATGAAATAATTAGTATGTGAAATCATCGAACGATAGAAAAAGAAGAAGAAAAGAAATGGTGAAAATTGGAGTTGAAAAACGAATTTGATCGATGGATTTTTCAGGAGGCACTCGCCAGGGCGACCTGGATACGATCATCACGGTCATTATTACCACGAAGGACCAGGGTTTAGCGATACGGTTAGCAACGTCGTCGAGATTCAGAGACACACGCATCATCCCCATCCGTCACAGTACAATCATCGGCACAGGATGCGAGGTACAAGACAGCAATGATAATTTCGTCGAAGAAAACACGGTGCAACGATAAGTCCTTTTTACGAAATCCAACCTACGAATCTCTTCCGCGACACGCATTTCGCATCTCGTCTCTTATTTATCCCATATTTACGAATCATTCTCGTCATAAATGATCAAATCGATGATCTCGAATTAATCTTTTAAATTGGAATCGATGCGTTCGATAATTGGACGAGAGATTCGTAGTTACGATTTAGAAAAAAAAAAAAAAAAAAAAAAAAAAAAAAAAAAAAAAAAAAAAAAAAAGAAAAATATATATATATATATATATGAATGTCGCTATAAATGGTTTTTTACTCGCAAGAGGCAGAAGCTCTGTGTTCACTCGATGTAATATGTTTCTTCGTTTTGTTCTGTTATGCGCCTACAAAGACTATTACGACCACTGCGACTATTACGACGATGGTAATTTCTTTCGCAACTCCGTTTCATTCCCTGTTTCCGAAGCAATTTTTATTATCATCATCATGATCATCGTCACTTGATATTGTTATTATTACCATCTATCGTTATTATTATTATTATTATTATTATTATTGCAAATTCGTATTTTTGTCGTTTTTTTTTTCTTTTTGGCTTTCACATTTTCTCCACCCATCGACACGAAACAAACAGATATACAGATATACACAAGGAAAAAAAAAAAACAGACACTCGATCGATCGTTTTGTCACTCACAGGATTGACAGAAAGATGTCGAGAATGTTTTTTAATTTTAATCGTCGATTAAAGATCGATAATTATTAAATAAGGAAACTTTCTCGATTTCTCTTTCGTCTTATTATTTTCTTCTTCATGGATGGTCATAGATCATTTCATTATTTATCTTCCCGCGATATCTTTCTGATTTGCTCATTGGACATTGCACGAGATATAGTTATACACAGGCTTTCGATATCAAGCACTCTTGCACACTGGATACGAGCACCATGTCCTACATGTAGTGGATGAATTAGCATCCAAGTTTCGGTATTACGATTAGAAATTCACTGGTTGTATTATTTATCGGATCGAGTGATAAGTCTGTACGCGATTTCTGTGATTTTTACAGAGTTATAATCATCTTGATAAATGACAGACCAAGTTATTAGTTATCAATGAAAAGTTAATGAATGTCTTGCTGGTATTTTTATGTTAAAAATCGAAAACAATAATTCTTATTTTTATTTTATTTAAATATATCTAAGAAGAAAATTGACTACTAATATTTTTATGTTAAATGGACTTATTACTCGATACTGCACGAGGCAGTCCCTAGAATCATTAATGTATAGATAGAGAAATTAGCATGCGGCATGTTGGTCGATGCAATCAAATTAGAAAATCAGAATTGTCGAATCCCTGTTCCTTACAAAAAAATTGAAGACTTCTTTCAAAGAACGCCGCCAAACTTCCAAAAAAAAAAATTACCTCATTTCTTAATCATACCCCAAAACTTAACTTTCTTACTAAATTTATGCCATTCGTTTTCAAAATACTGTAAGTGCCAATTTTTGTTTCTTTTTTAGAATAGCTTCTGACCAAAAGTATACTCGTTAAAATTCTTCTTACACTCAAGTAGAATCCATTAGCAGAAACATCGTATTATTTTACAAACATATGCTTCCAAACAGTTCCAACATGTCTAAACACAATCTTTCCAATATAAAATTTTCAATCACCGGCACTTACAGCCTTTCCTCCTCGAGATCTTCAATAGTGCATACCCCAACACGATACCCTAAAAACCTGTAATTAAAAACCTGTAATTTTAAATCCCAGAATTAACTTAATAACTCAATAAGCCACGCGAATAACGGTTCGAGTTACAGGCTTCTCTTCCCTCTTTTGTACCGTTCCTTGGAATAGCGTTCGAATCCCGCTCCTTTCGAACGAAACACGCTAGGACAGTTAGAAAATGGCGCGTTGTAAAGGTTGGAAACGCTAACGAATACGTTCGTCAGGTCCGTGGAGCGCTTCGACGAGCCCAGCGAGGACGCCGAGCCCGATACACCACATCGACCGTGGCCGCCATTACGGGACGACGAGTTTGGAGCAACGTTCGAGGAGTCCAAGCCCGATCGGTGGTCGCCAGCCACCCCACACTCACCAGCACTATCATCGGCATCATCCCCATCAGCACAGTTACCCGGTGCTGGTGACGAGGCGAGGGCGTGGCCGTCGATTACCCCCAACCCCCAACAAACCCTCGACGCTTCAGCTCAAACCGGCGAACATCAATTTCCCGAAATTGAACGCGTCGCCTACCCACGGCTCGCACATACACGTGCCGATCCCAGCCGGTATCCAGCATCCGCCACCTGGCCAGCATCTGCCTCCCATGCAACCGAGCCACTGCCCCCTAAGCTTCGAGCAAGCGGTGGCGATGGGTCGGGGTGGCCGCCTATTGCCAAGCCCTGTGCCCAACGGCTACAAACCGCAGCCACAGGCCAAGCAGAGGACACCAAGGTTCGCTCACGAGTATTTTATTCAATAATATTAATTTAAGCTTAATATTGAAGTTTAATTAATTTAAATTTAATTTAAATTTAAATTCAATATTATTATTTAATAATTTAATCATCGTCGTGTGATTTTGATTATATTTGATTGGGTCTCGAACAGGTCGAGACACTCGGACAGCGACGAAGACGACTGGTGCTAGCCAAAGTGGGACCCTGGAC
>NW_006263480.1:633662-636868 GCF_000469605.1 Apis dorsata
CGGTGACGTGGACGCCCCCAGGCGTCTTAGGGTTTGCGCGTGAATTCTTCCACATTGGGAGGCGCATCGATTATTAAACCGTGAAAACGCAAGTGCTACTCGACCGGCTTGGTGGACTCGAGAGAACTACGAATCTGAAAATGAGATGATTGTCTGTGATGGCGCAAGTGAGGGACGGGACAGGTGTTGCGCGACAAGGAAGAAACTTATCCACGAAGATAGAATGATAGGAAGGCGGGAACACCTGTGCACATCTCGAAGAAGAAGGGAAGAGCGCGTTTAGTTTCTCGAAATTTCGGGGAGAAACAAAGGACAGGCAAAGGATTCACAAAGAGATATTTCGCGACTGAAACGAAAGCAAACATCGGATGATCGTTACAGGGGCAACAAAGCAACATACGTATATGTATATATATATATAATATTATATGTATATACACATATACATATACATATATATATAAATATATATAAAAAAGAAAGGAGCAGTCGTCACGGTGGTCACCATCGAAACCAGACTTACTGTGCGTGCCACGACGTAAACAGGACGATCGTCGATTTAAACTGCGCAAAACAAAGAGCGAAACAAAGAGAGGGGAGAAAAAAGAAAAGAAAAGAAAAGAGAAAGAAAAAGAGGAAACGAGAATAAACACATCGCGAAAATATATAAACGACTCGCGAAAATATAAAGTCCAAAAAGTGTCGTCGAATTGTACATACTTCGGAACTTTCCGGAAACAAATTTTCTTTCGTCTCTTGAACTTCGAAGCTTTCTTTCGCTGTGCTTTTTAATCGATCGGACCGAGCCGAGGAGGAGGAGGATCCACCATTTTTATACGATGAATTAATTAAAAAACGGGGGGAAAAACTCTCTCGAACGGATCCCTCTCCGCGCGAATCTATCACAATTTTTTCACAGCTCGATATCTACGAACGGTTTGGGCTTAACTCGGCAGCTTCAAAAGCCCTCTCTGCTCTGAAGCAGGCACCGGTCCTCTGGGAGGACGCCCGTCTTATGGCGTCGCGTATAACCGCCATCCCAAGTTTTGCCAACGAAACGTCATCCCCTTTCGATTGGGACGATCCTCTCGATTTCTCCGTGCAAGGATGCGCCAATTCGAACTCTCGAAAAAAACATCGAGGAAGGTTATCTCGTCGCAGTCAGAGAGAAAATTGAACTGGAAAAAAATATATATATATAATTATACGAATTTTCTCTGACGAGTAAAGCGTTTCGTGCGAAATTTGGACAAATGATGTGTAATAATAATAATAATAATAATAATAATAATAATAATAATAATGATAATATTAATAATAATAATACTAATAATAATATTATAATATTATAATAATAATAATAATAAATATAATAATAATAATAATAATAATAATAATAACAACATTGTCAGTAAGGGGGGGAGAAAAAAAGGCACCGTTTCGATACGTTCGATACGATACCACAATGATTCTTTTATTCGTCACTGTTCGCACGGAGTTTTCGTCCGATCTCGCTCAGAAAATAATATATATATGTGTTTGTGTATACATATATATGTGTATATATATATACTTATATATATATATATATATATATATCGTTGCAATAGCATTCGATTTAACCGAACGAGTAGAGGGTCTCTCGATCGAACTTATCGAAATTTCTTCAAGCTCCGTTTTTTCTACTCTGTGTAAACGAAATCGAATTGCGAGGAAATTGCGACAAGAATTGCGGCTACGTAACGAAAAAAAAAAAAAAAAAAAATAATCCTCTATGATGATTTTGGTAGTCGCGGTTTTTGCGCCGGTGCGCAAAAACTTTTTCTCTCTCTTTAGAGTTTTCTTTTGCGGGGAAAAAAAAAGAAAAAGAAAAAGTAAAAGAAAAATCTTCACGACCAGCCGACAAGCCGTTAGAGAAAAAGAAAAAGAAAAAAAAATGAAAAACGAACACGTTCACCCTGTTAAAAAAAGAAAAAAAAAGAAAAAAAAATGTATCGAACAATGAGGGAGAAAAATACCGTATTATTAAATTATTTAAAATAATCGGTCGTCTCCGCGGATAGAGAGGGGTAACTAATTAAAATGATATATAAAAAAAGAAAAAGAAAAAAAAAGATACTCGAAGATAAACGTGCTAAACGATACATCGAACTAAATACGTAGGAATTTTTACTAAATCGTCAAGATCATTTCGATTCTCTTCTATTACCGTAAGAAAAGTATTCGCGACTCTACACTTGCTGCTTCGTCGCGATCCATCGATCCCTCCGTTGAAAAAAAAACGCTTAAAATAACGGAGAAAACACACGTGTGCACATTGCATCGACATCCAGCGAACGACTTTGCCCGCGAGAAAGAAAAAAAAAAAAAAAAAAGGGAAGGGTTTCGACCAACGTCGAATTCGAACAATAGCGGTGTCGTTGTTCCGTATTCTCGTAGCTCGTGCCAATAAGCGAAAACGAAGGAAGAACGAAGAATGACAGAAATGTATCACGATCGATCGTTGAAAGATAGAAAAAGAAAAAGAGAGAGAGAGAGAGAGAGAGAAAAAAAAATGAGAATGAAAATGAGAACAAAGAGAAAACGAAGAAATAACAATGGAGAAAGAATTTGTTCGAAAAGGAAATGAGCACGTGTAAATTATCGCATAATTTTGACTTGGAAAGAAAAGAAAAAGAAACAAATCACTTTACCATCACTGCTACTACTGATCACCACCTACGTGAGAGAAAAACTATTCACACTATTATTATTACTGCTACTACTGTAACTACTACGGCTACTACTGTTACTTACTAATACTATCACTATTATCGCTATTACTATTACTGTTACAATTTACTACCGCCATCGATGCTACTATACTACTATTATTACTATTTACTACTGCAATTACTATTACCATTGTTACTAAATACTATTGACATCACTAAAAAACACCGCCACCTCTTTTGTCGCTGCTACTATTGCTATCGCTACTACAACTATCACTATCACTATTACTACTACTATCACCACTACTTACTATCACTACTACTATTACTATTACTACTACTGTTACTACTACTACTACTACTACTACTACTATTGCTGCTATTACTATTATTACCGCTACTGCTACTACTACTACTATTACTTACTGTTACTACTACTACTACTACTATTACTACTATTACTACTACTACTATTACTACTACTACTACTAC
>NW_006263480.1:637008-641735 GCF_000469605.1 Apis dorsata
CGATTACTATTACGGATAGCTATTATTATTATTATTACTACTTTTACTAACGCTACGAATACTGAAACGTTTTATTAAATTAAAACATTGCTAGTACCGTTGTTACTATCATTAAAAAGAAAAACGTATATAATGTTTATACGTCGTAATTCGTCATTCGTCGAGTCATGACAATGGAAAGGATCCATTGATTCAATTCGATTTATTAATCGCACGTATACACGACGTACAAATGCATCGAGAAGAAGAAAGGGTGAAAAAAAAAAAAAAAAGAAAAGAGTAACAGAAACGAACGAACGAACGAACGAACGAACAAAACGTCATTTCGAAATCCCATGATGCGCTTAGATGAAGCAAAAAAAAAGAAAAAAAAAAGAAAAAGAGAAAAAAAATAGTCACCGGAACAAACATACATACATACATTACATATACACGCATACGCATATGTTACGTATAAAAGAGACACAAAACGATCGCTAAATAAGCGCGCGCGCGTAGCCGAATCGGGATTATGTAAATTAAATAGAAAAACAGAATATTTAAGAAAAAAGAAAACACAAAAAAAAAAAAAAAAGGGAAAACAGAAGGGAAAAAAGAAGAACACATACTGTAACATACTGCCAATCGTACGGAGTGTATCAAGCGGAAACACACACGAGATACATGAATGTATATATATATATATAAAAGAAAAAAAATAACATGCGTACTTTTTTTCGCAGCACGTATATACACAAGCATCTATGCGTAGATAGATGTAAATAAATTAAATACGTCGAAGGTGGTGAGATAGAGAAACGAGAGAAAGGGTGTACGCGTGATTGTGAACGAGAGCAGTATGAATGTGCAGAGAAAATTTCGAGAGAGTTAGAAAAAAGAAGAAGAAATAAAGATAAAAAGACGATTTAAAGATCATTTTTTCAAAATATACCACTTCACGCTTGTTTGCGTAATCTGCGTGCGTGGATTTCGACTGAACACATGTGTAACTACCGTAGTTTATCTACCGTTAATTAAATGTAAGTATCTAACGATCGAGAAGAACGAGAGAAAGAGAGTGAAAGATGAGAAAGAGAGAGAGAGAGAGAGAAAGAGAGAGAGAAAGAGGAAAAAAAGATACATATGTCGACAATATGCGGATGCTTTTCGTGATATCGAGGTTCTCGGTGATCGAACATCTTCGTTTTCCATTGGATATATAATGTTTCGATGTTAATCCATTTGAGAGTAATTAAAACTCTAGCGAATCGTTCTTCTGATATTTTTCATTAATGAACATTGGGTTAAGAAATTGATCTTAATGTTTGTTTTTGAAAAATACTCTCGAGAATAGCTAAAGTTTCGCTTTCAAATAGAAGAACATCTTTTTTAGTTTTTCTTTTTTTTTTTCCTCTCATTTTTCTTATTTTCTTTCCTTCGGTGTCTATTCTATTTCAATTTCGCGGTAAAATAATTGGTCGATAAAAAAGTTTCACAAAAGTCGGTAAAATAAAAATTGGTCGATAAAAAAATTGGAAAGAAGAGATCGATTATACCGATCGAATATCGACGAATTGGAAAATTGACGTCATGGTGACATTATAAAGCGCCGAAAAAAAGTGCCATTACGGTAAAATGAGGAGAAAGCAAGATGATATATACGTATATTTAAAAAAAAAAAAAAGGAATAAAAAAAAATATAAAAAAATTATTCAAAGCATCGAGAATCTCGCGAGTGTGAGTATTATTATGATGTGCAGTCGATGCTGAGCGTGATTTTTTCCCTTAAGTGCTTTATAAAACTCAATCGTATTTCGTATCATCGCGTTTAAACGTCGCTGTAAAGAGAATGCATAAATATAATAATGAAAAAAAAAAAGAATAAAAAAAGAAAAAACAGACGAATGCGTGAGAATTTGAGATATACTCGGACATGCCAACATTTACATTCCTCGAATAGGATTTCAGAAACGAAAGATAAAACATTTCCGCTTTCGTTTTTTTACTGTGAGATAAATACTTCGTTTCTTCATTGTTCTTCTTTATATATTTCGTTATAAAAAAAGATTTTAATTTGTAAAAATTTTTATTTATTTTTTGTATATCTTTATCCGTTTATAATGTTGAATATTTTATTTAAATTTATTTCCTAATTAATAAATTTATTATTATTTAATATTATTATTTAATAAATTTATTTAAATTGTTTTTTTTTACTTTTGTAAATTTAAAATTGATAATTTTGAATCTTTAATAAATTATAAAATATATAAATCATTTAAATAATAACAATTTTTCAATAATTTATTAATTTCCTTTTTTTCGAATTTATAAAGAATAATTGTAAGAATTATTTATTTTTATTATTATTATTTCTACTTTTATTTCATACAATTCATTCTAATTATTTAATATAAACGATTTTATACGAATAATAAAATAAATAAATCATCATAAATCTTATATAGCTCTAATTCAAAAAAAAAATTTTAAAAATATTACTTATTATTTACATAATAAAATATAATCGTTACAATTACATCTATTGTTTAAAAAAAAAAACCATCGAATCTCGAAAAGTATTAGAAAACGTGTATATATAAAAAAAACGGTACGCGCGGGTTAAGTAAAGAAAAAAAAAAAAAAAAAAAAAAAAAAAAAAAAGAGGGAAATATTATTAAAACTGTTTTTCTGTGATAAATCCAAAGAATCTAGACAGATCGACGATACCGTCGCGTCGATAGACAATTTTCTAGCCTCAAAATGCGTTTGTACCAAATGTCGAGTAAGAAAGAATGAGACGATGAGAGGAAAAAATAACGAACGAAAGAGAGAGAGAGAGAATTTGAGAGCAAGCAAGAATGCAAGAAGAAGGAGAGAAAGAAAAGGGTGAGAGTTAATGCGAAAGAAAGTGAAAGGGTGAAAGGATCGACTGCCGAGGGTTCGTTTTAAGAAAAGAGGAGAGACAAAAAAAGTAAATCGTGTAAATCATTTTTCGTATGCGTGTGGGAGCGAGATGCAAGTCGAAATCTTCAAAAACTTTAAATACAAAAAACTCTTTAGCGTCGTAAAGGCAAGCATATGACCAAGCTCTTAACGATGATTTAAGCGTAAAGAAAAAAAAAAAAAAAAAAAAAGAAACGACAAACACTTAAATATAAATATAAATATATATACATATAGCTCTAATAATTCAAGGATGTACGTATAAATATATATGTAAGTAATAAATATACATATATACATACATATAAATAATTAATAATTAAACTTTGAACGCGCTATAAATCTTTTGAACGCGAGTGAAACTACGATGCAAAAATTAATGTTAATGGGGAGGAGACGATTAATAAACGATAATAAAAAAAAAAACATAGTAATAACGATAAAGCTGATAATATTGATATTGACGAATGAGAAACGAAATATAATTGTAAAACGATGAACCAAGAGATTTTACGAGACGTGTTACGATTAGGAAAAAACGTTTCTCGATCACTTCCCGGTGTACGAAGGCAGCATGCTCGACGAAAAATCTCGCTTTTTTTGAAAGGATAAAAAAAAAGGAGCAGAGAGATCTATGACAGCGTATTCTATGTAATAATGAAACGAGAGGAGTATGCGCGAACAACGATGCTGATTGGCAACGATGGAATGGAAGAGATAAAAATATCTGATATCGAAGGATCCAAAATATTTTGATACAACATTTTAACGTTTCACGGAAGAATCACGTGCGAATCACGAGGATATATCTAGATAGAATCAGTAACCGCCACCAAGTAACCAGTCCAAGTAGACGTTAAAAAGCCAGTGGAATCGTCGATTTTTCCGATTTTATCCTTCTACTTTGCATTCCACAAAATTCATTCCTAATCGTTAGTAGTTTCAGCTTTCCAGGGAGGGGGAGGGGGAGTAACAAGTTTTCAAAGGGTACATTTAACGAGCGTAATTAGAAGTTGGAATTTAATCGCGAAACGTTTGCTATTTGCTAGGTATCTTAGCAGTATCCAGAATTAAAAATCGTGAATCCTCGAATCGCACGACATTTGAATTTGCCGCGAAACTCTTCCGTGAATCGTTAAGATCCTCGAGAAAATCGCATGGCAGAACGAGACGTGAAATATAAAATGGTCCGATCGTTAATTGGATGACGAGGAGAAGAAAGAGAAAATAAGACGAAGCATGCGATTAAAAAGAATGACAAACAGAGAAATAGAGGAGGAAGGAAGAAAGGAGGATAGGGAAAGGTAGACGTACGTTGGTGTGAAAACACGTTGTACGATAATAGAGTGCCGTGATCTCGACTCGGGTTCGACGGTTAAACAAAACGAAAAAGGAAAAGACACTTCTCGGCTCGTTCGTAGAAAGTACGTAATAATTAAAAATAAATAATTAAATAAAGAAGAAGAAGGGGAAAAAAAGGACAGAAACTATAGTGTAATAATACGAATTCGCTACCGGATTATGAATTTCCATCGGTTCTAGGCAGCAGAGACTTCGAAGGATCATTTGGTCGATCGTCAAGCATAAATAATCCATGAACGATTTCATTAATTGCATTTATTTATAATAATAACGCTAAGCGAACAAATATATACATATATATATATATATATATATATATATACATATATATTAATTGACAATTATTTGAATGATTTCAAATGAAAATAACACGTAAAAAACATTAACGATTAAGAGTTTTTCTACTTATCTATACATACATATATATATATGTATATGTG
>NW_006263480.1:641976-643608 GCF_000469605.1 Apis dorsata
AATAATGAAAGCGTATATTGACATTAAATGCCCGTATCGATAATAAATAATCACGAGAAATGAGGAAAGAGATATATAAAGAGAGAAATAATAATACTTCGTCACTAGACCTCTCGGCTGTTGGACAAACCGACGAGCTCCGTAGAGTTTCATACTTTTGCAAATAATCGAAATCTCGTCGATCGACACTATTACACACACAGTACAGACACATACACACACAGATCGATCTCTCTATGTATAAAAATAGACGTATAAAATATAAAACTTGAACGGTTAAGAAAAAAAAAAAAAAGAAAAAAAAGAGTTAACATTGATCTGAATTCTTCGTTTGATCACACATGCGTGCAGCAGCTACGAGGCTCGAGATTACAGATCGAAGCTGTATCATTTCGAGAAAGCGACGGATGTCAATTTTTTTCAGGTTTATTATTCGATTCATTTCCGGTTTCGCGCTCTGAAATCTAAAATCCGCGCAATATGGCCGTCGAGTCGAGCGACCCTCTCTCTCTCTCTTTCTCTCTCTCTCTCTCTCGGATCTTTTGACTCTTTGGGAACCATTAGGGAACGTCAAATCCATGCGCCGCCATGGGTAATGCAATACTGCCCTCCTTAGTTAACATAACTGCCCGCCCTGCAATGGAATACCGGGGTCATTCGTTATATTTCAATACGATACGTTTTCATTATCGCGACATTGAATGTCTAATAATTGTATAATTGGAAAGTAGGTATTTGATGATACCAGTGTAAAAGTTTTTTTCGCATGAATTTCTTTGCATGATGTGGAAACTTGAAAGACCCTAGGTACGCCATTCGATGGACCGAAAGAATAGTGTGCCGTTGCGGAGTAAATGTAAGAGTATATACTATTTAACATTACGATATATGTACGCGAGAAATTTCTACCATTTTCTTTTTGATGTCCTTCTTAGAAGAAATTGAAATTAAAATTAAAATTCTAGAAAACTCTATAAAGCGCAAACTAAAAACTTTGACTTAAAGGACACAAATATTTAGAGATCACAAATTATTTGAATTTGTATATTTTGGAAAATAAAGAGATAAATTTTGACTAAGGAGGGCAGCGTAAAAGGAAAAAAATAAAAAAGAAGAAGAAGAAAGAACAAATCACATCACGATTCATCGATTTCTCGATTTTAAACTCGTTTTTCTTTTCGCTCTGAAAATCGCTGCTAAGCAACGACACACTTCGATTTCCCCTCAAAGGGTTAAACGAGTGCGCGATCATCGTGTTTGTTCGTCGAATATTATTTCCTTCGAATTTTCTTGGCCGGATGTCGCTCGACTAGACGGTCTCTATACGAGAATATTAAAAAAAAGAAAAAAAAAAAAAAGAAACGAAACGATATTGTGTACAGAAAGAGCATAAATGTATTTTCGAGGGAGCGAGAAAGCTTTGCGTAGCTCGTTGCGAGGTCGAAAGCAGGTAATCTTTATTGGAATACCAAAAAAAATGGCGGGTGAACGGTGATAAAGGAAGGGAAATCGCGATAAATCATTAAATAGTAACAAGAGTTGCCTTAATATTACACGTTCACGAAACTAGGATACGAAAAAAAAAAGAAAAAAAAAAGAAAAGAAAAAACGAACAAAAAGAAACGAGAAGAG
>NW_006263480.1:643644-645547 GCF_000469605.1 Apis dorsata
CTCGTAATCTTTTGGTCGAAACGTCACGGCGAACAAGTGAGAGACAAAACACGGCCGGTCACGAGTGGCGTTTCCTTTCGGTCGAAGAATCAATCATTATCGTGAATGATTTTCTAACGAGAAAGATCACGAAATTTTCTAACGAGAAATTCCAATAAAAAATTTTTCTTCGATCTATTATAATAACGTATAATGTTTCGATTTGTTCGTCGAATAACAATAGCGTAATTTTCTTCCGATCTGTACGAGGCAGCTTCCTTGCAAACGAGGATCGCGATCGATTATCACATATATATATATATATATATATAAATATATATCGCTTGTAAGAAAACTTACGGTGCGCTATTGCTCGCAAACGAACTCGAATTCTGTTTCTCCTGCACCTTTTTTCGCACCACGCTTGTCCATCCGTATCGTTCGTCCATTTTCTTTTCATCGTGGACTAACAGGGCTACATTTCGCGTCGATATAGTTGGCGAACAATAGCGTATCGACATGGTGTCAGAAATCGAAAAAGGTGCGAAAAAGGAAGCTGGGAAGAGAGAGAGAGATAGAGAGAAAAAAAAAAAGAACGGATCGAGGAGAAATTGATACAGAGGAAAGGCAAAGCGAACAATGGCTGGCTGTGTACAATGGGCGGCGCGCGATGAGTTTTCGGAATACGTCTACGAAAAAATGAGTACGCGAAAGAACGTGAAAACTATGAACTAACGATGAGAATTTGGTAATGAATGGTAGGCTGAGAAACGAGAGAACGAACGAGAATGCTTGCGTGTGTGCCTGCGTGCAAGCGGGAGAGGAAACAAATATAATACGCGACGAGAGGGGGAAGGAGAAAATCTAGCGAAGAAACACGAAAAAAAATCTGTAAAACGTTTAATAATCGCGTGTACCATTGTTATTAAAAGAAAAAAAAAAAAAAGAAAAACAACATTATGTTAAAGGGGAAGGGAAAAGAAGTAAAAAAAAAAAAACCATTGAAAGCTTTAACTTTGACTAAACTAACTTTAAAAAAAAAAAGGGTATATAGCGATATAATAATAGCAGTGAGTGCTGCTAACCAGTTGTGTGAATGGCGGACGATTGGCGGATGATTCTGCGCGAAATCATTACCGACGATCGATAAAAATGCGTTCATATATATATGATATATACAGGTATATATGTATGTATATATACAGATATATATATATAGTTTAATCTACCTCGATGTAATACACTCGTGTTGGCAAGCATCGAAATATCCAGTTCTTTCTTTACGATTTCGCGGGTATATATATATCTGTTTCGCGCAATATCCCGCCAATCTCCGCGTTATTGTAAACTTACTGTATATTACTTATACATATATACATATATATATACATAGATGTGTGCATATGTGAAAATGCAAAGGAACACTTGTTTTTCTCAAAGAAAGCAGATCGAATGCAGATTGTACCTTTATACGTATTTCATTGTTCGCGTGCATCGTTCGCGTCGCGTCGAGAACACGGACGACGATTGGCCAAAATATATATAAATGAAATCGAACGTTTGTCGAATGGGGAACCAGTCCTTCTTTATCGATCGACATTTTTATCGATGAAAAAAAAAAAAAAAAAAAAAAAGAAACATTGGAGGTAAATGTATTTCTTAAGAAGCGCGTTTACGAACAATAATGTTCATAACCATTCACGACTGACGAACGAATTTCTTCTCGTAGATAAAAAAAAGAAAAAAAAAGGAAACACGCTTCAATTTCTCGTGTTCGTCGTGACGCGAACATTCAATTGTATCATTTCTCTTCTTTAAATGAAAAATAAGTATTCTATATGTGTGAATGTATCTGCCAGTGAGAAAACTCGTATGTTAAAAGAAAAAAAAAAAAAAAAAAAAAAAAAAAAAACGAAAAAAAAAA
>NW_006263480.1:645732-659524 GCF_000469605.1 Apis dorsata
AATAACGAAACGATAAACTTGATTATTCTTTGAATCTACGAAAAATGACCGATTCGGTGTCGAGCATGAATGTGCGAATGAAAGTACGAAGAAAGAAAGCGCGCGAGAGAGAAAGAATGAAAATGAAGACGTAAACATGCATTACTACTTATGTATTATGCAGTAAACGAGAGAGAAGATACCTACCTTATATATATATATATAAATATTATATATATACATAGCTAGTTCAATTTGCAAATTAGTGTGTATCGTCGCTTCGAAATGCCCAGTCATTACTCGCCAGAATCCAAAAACCCAACAACCAATTTCAAGTTCATTCTTTTTTTAAGGAAAAAACCAATAAAATAATGTGTTAAAATATTTCAAGATATTCGTGTTTTTTCACTTATATTTAAGATACTTTATGAACGTTAATTAATATTCTCGAAATTTTCGACTTTTGACTAATTAATAAATTGCATTTTCAACATTTTAAAATTGGTGCAAAAACTAGATTATTTCTTCGATCGACTTCCTGTATATTGTCTGCAGTTCGATAGATGGCAGCACCAAACGCTTAATGAAATCCTTTTATACCAAATATATGAAACTATATGCATATACTAATAAAAAAAATTTCTCATGTTTATAGCTTTTGCTTTTCATAAAAAAACATTCATTTTTTATGAAATATAATTATACTTGTAATTTTCAAAATACAAATTTTTACTCCATTTGTATTTCATTCAATCATAGATAAGGTATAAAATAGATGTAACATAAAATGCTTTTTTTATGTCACAGAAACAGGATTAATTGATTTTCGCATTACATGCAACATTATTGATCTAATATAAAAAAAAAAATTGCGTTGATAATGAGTCAAATTAAAATTTAATTTTACTATATATAAATATAAATATAAATATAAATCAAAATCAGTTTAAAATCACAAAGTATAAAAGTATATATTTCTTAAATTGATTATTTTTATACCAATATAATAATAGATGATTATGAAATAGTTTATCCAGATGGTAATGATAAGCACAATCTATTATAATCTCAATATTTTTCCATTTTATTGAGTCTTAAATATATAAACAAATATTTATTTCTAAAATTATTAATGAATATAATTTATTTCTTTATTTCTTTTCGCAAAAAATAATTATTTATTTATTTATTTATTTTTTATTTTTTAACGCAGAAAATTATTTTTGTAATTTAAACATTAAAAACAAGTTATTTAATATTTTTTAAATGAAATATTTAAAATGTTTAAAAATCTCATTATTTATTTATAAACTTACTTTAAAACTTATTAAGTTTTAATAAATAATTTTAATTTGTAAATTAATATCAATACTAGCTATTAAATTAAATTCTTATTGATTAATTTTGTAATTTCAATGTAATATCTATATTTTTTGCATTAAAGATTAAGGCACATTATAATTTTAAAAAAGTATAATAATGAAAATGCATTTAATTGACATTCTATAATTTGTTATGTGAGACAAGCATAGACAAAGAGAGTAAATAGTAGAAAAAAAGGACAGAGATATAATAAAAATTAGGGAATCAGCGCCATCTTCAGTGTGCCGTAAATGAAACTGTAAAAGCAAGGATAGAAAATAATTAAAGAAGAACAGAAATAGAATCAGAATTGACTATCAGCGCCATCTCGTAATATAATGCTAAAGGTATATTTCTAAAAATATCTGACAGATGGCACTAACATCTAATTCTATATCTTACCTATTTTTAAAGAAGTGTGTTTAGTACTCAACAGATGGCGACAACATTTTCTTCCTAATTGACTATCAGCGCCATCTCATAGTATAATGTTGAAGGTATATTTCTAAAAGTATCTGACAGATGGCACTAATATCTATTTTTAAAGAAGTGTGTTTAGCATTCAATAGATGGCGTTAACATCTTATTCTTAATTGATTATCAGCGCCATCTCGTAGTATAATGTTAAAGGTATATTTCTAAGAGTATCTGACAGATGGCACTAATATTCAATTCTTCATCTTATTTATTTTTTTAAGAAGTGTGTTTAGCATTCAACAGATGGCGCTATTAGTCAATTACTACTTTATTTCTATCCTTCTCTTTTTATTTGCTGTCCTTTCTTTTTATGTTTCATTTACGGCACTCTACAGATGGCGCTGATTCCCTAATTTTTATTCTATCTGTCTTTCTCTCATATTATCTCTCTTTGTCTATATGTTGAAAATTAATAAGCTTAAAATGACACAATATTATTAACGTTTCCTTATGTTACAAGGAATCTATATATTTTTATTTATATTTTATATACATTTTTATATACTTTTATACTTTTATATAATAATATTCTTATAATAATAAATTTTATATAATAATTTAGAGATATATTTCTGTATTTATATATATATATTGCTATCAAAATTTTTTTATTTTGTATTAAATTATAATTCAACAAAAATGACATGCGAAATTTTTTTAATAATTCCGAGATAAAACTTTTATTCCAATTTTTTATTAAAAGAATACAAATTAGATAAGAATTGATTTCTTATCAATTCTTTTAATTCTAAAGATACTTATCTTTTGTATACTTACTTTATACACGAAGAGTCATCTTTTTCTGATATTAAATATTTCTTTATTCAATTTTTTGAAGATTTAGGAATTATTTCACATAACTTTATATCTTTCTAAATATAATATCTCGCTCGTTTTTCATAATATTAAAAAAATATTTAGAATAAAAGTTGATTGGTTTCAAAAAGTTTATATTTTGATATTATTAATATTTGCAGACATGTAAAATATTTATAAAACCTAAACTTTATTTTTTTTAATTATATACTTTTTAATATGCATAAATATATATATTTCCACATTCTCTATAAAAAATTAATGAAAATCGAAAAATTATTAGTTTATTAAAATTATTATTAAATATTTCTAAACTAATAATCTTTTGTTATAAATTTTGTTATAAATGATTTAATATTTTTTTATAAAAAAAAAAATATAATCCTCTACATATTCACTAGAGAAATATAAATAACATCAGAAAATTTTTCTTGAAACCATTCAATTTTTATTTGAAACATTTCTCGCTACAGAAAATAGTGACATAAATTAAAAAAGTAATATTAGACAAGACATCCTGTATATAAAATAACTATAGAAATGCATAACATTGATATTTCAGAACATAGGATACGTAATTCCATAAAATCTCACCCATTAGGATTTAATTTTAAATAATTAATTCCTTAATAAAGCTTTCTTTTTAAATTTAAAAAATACAGTAAAAAAATATAAACTGCAAATAGTATCAAGATATATATAAGGATAGTTTCAAAAGTGCACAAAAAGGGATAATTTGTACGAATAACATAAAACAGTTGTACAAATCGAACCGATATTATTTTTGAGCGTTTTATTAAGTTTACTATGATTTTAATCGATACAATGATTTCTGTGGTATACTGTTGTATACATCGAGACGCGACTTCAACTTTCTTTCCAATCTTTTATAGTATATAAAATATTCAATCACATTTATTATATTTTTATAAAACGGAAACAAAACAAGAAATTAAGAAATGGAAGAATATCAATAATTACGAAAAATAGTGGAGTTAGCACTAGTGGAGTTAACACCTTTAAAAATCAAACGTTTCATTGTTTAGAAAATTTAAAAAAAAAGAAAAACGATATTCTTCGAGTGACGCAGGAAAGTAAGTTGAAATTTCATCCGACAATGAAAAAACATAAATGCAATAATAACGCGTCGGCGTGCGCTTCGAGTAAATTTTGCGGATGATTCGTTTTTTTTTTTTTTTTTTGTAGGTTATCTTAAACGAAAGTTGGGCGATTGGAGAAAAAGGATCGAGCGGAAGGGGAGGGAGGAATATGAATATATAATATCTTATATCGGGTATCCATAAATGTTAAACGTTATTTCTTATTCTTTTTTTTTTTTTTTTTTTGTAGGTTATCTTAAACGAAAGTTGGACGATTGGAGAAAAAGGATCGAGCGGAAGGGGAGCGAGGAATATGAATATATAATATCTTATATCGTGTATCCATAAATGTTAAACGTTATTTCTTATTCTTTTTTTTTTTTTTTTCTTTTACCTCGTCTTATCGATCTCGTATTCTTGACTCGTTTTTCATCTCGTTTTATTAAATGTTAGATAGAGCTTATAAGGGACGCTTGAAGCCGGTCTCGCGGCGAACTTCAGGCGCTCTTTTGTCGTATACTAGCTGTGCCAAACGCACTTGTACTGGTCGCATGGTTGGCGAAACAATGGGTTGAAGATTGACTTTTGAGATCGCTTTAAACTTTTTTTTTTTTTTGTATTTTCAATTGAAAATTATTGGTCAAACAAAATAATAAATATGATCAAAAAATTAAAATTAAAAATTAGATTGTTATATAAATAAATATAATATAAGATGGTCCAAATTTTGAAACTAGAAATTGAATATTAGAAAATTGTATTAATAAAATATATTCAATTCTCAATTTTCGATCTTCAGCCTACTATCTCAACCGCGACATATTATTTAACAACAGAATTTAATCACCTAATCATCAGGAGGATACTCGTAATTCTCATTTTCGCCTCGTCTTCGTTTATACAATAAATGGATATCTTTTGTTTTTTTTTTTTCTTCTTCTTCTCTCCTACGTGCTAAGTAATAAATCGTCGAGCCGCAAATCCATTACGATAATCGTCGACAATCAATATATTTTAATAAATCGGATAGAAATCACCTAGCTGTCGATCGACTTTCTTCTGCCATTAAAAAAATACGTCCAACGGTTTTGGGCGTCGTAATAAATTTTCAATAATTCATAATTATTAATAATAATCGCTTTCCAATCGGAGATGTAATAATACAATTGCAATGGGATCCAACGCAACGCGAGGATCGCGAATATCAATAATATTAGTATAATAATAATGACAATTATAATAACGTCGATAATAATAATAGTAATTAATAATAATAGCGACCATTGATATAATAATAAAATAAATCTCGTTTTATACTAATTTTAGCATCGTCGTTACAATGATGTTACTTAGCTGTTACAGTTTTTGCCTATGGACTATTCTCTTTTATATACTTCTATATGTATAGCTACAATATATAATATTTTCATGTTGAAAAATCGTATACATTAGTGTTGTGTCGCAGGACCATTGCTTCATTTCTGTTCTGTTTCCCGATCGTACTTTTTTTTTTTTTTTATCTGTTTGTTTCATCACTTTTTTTTTCCCTTTTACCGTCTTTTCATTTCGATTATCTTCGTTCGATGGGTCTCGCTGAGAGGGGGGAAAAGGTGGCGTCGATGCATAGAAGCGTTCACGCTTGATGTTCGAATAACAGCATCGAATGAAAAAGAAAAAAAGAGAGAGGAAGGAAAGAGATGAAGGAGAAAATAACGAAAAAAAAAAAAAAAAAAAATATATAAAGCAATCGGAAACGGGACTTGTCGTTTTCGATCACTTTTTCGTCTTCGCAAATAATACGAAGAATTTTCTCGTATAAGAAGTTTGATCGTGATATATGTATAATTCTACGTGCAAATACATTTGAGAAATAAAATTCCCTCAAAAAATTTCTCTCGAGAGTATTTTTCACAAATGGACACTGAGATCAGAATGAAAACCACTGGTTGAATAGTATAACCATTAACGAGAAATGACCGTCGAAAATAATTTTCAAGAATTTTACGTCAAAATGTATTCGCATGTTTAGGATAATTTCGTATATCGCGCGTGTATCTCGTTCGTTAGCACTCGATCGGTAAATCAGATCCCAACAACATCGAATCGTTCGATTTGTCGGGCGATTTTTTTTTTTTAAATGCACGTCACTTAGAAACGTGAACGCTTCTCGCTTAGAGAATCTGTATTACATAACATTAATAGCTTAATATCGATTTTTTTTGTTTTTGTTTTTCTTTTTTTTTTTTTTTTTTTTTTTTTTTTTTTTTTTTGTTTTAGTTCGTATTACCCGCCTTTATAGGCGAGCCTCGGATCACAGATAGTGAGGTGATCGTATTGCGCGAGCATTTTCACGATACAACTTATACATATTATATGTTCCTACATCATATTTCATTCTCGTTAATTGTCTGTTTCGCGTATCTTCTTGCGATTCCTCTAAGTATTTCAAGGCGACAGCTCCTGAAAGCAAACAGTACCGGCCGTGTACGCGAACGTGATCACACAGTCGCGTGAAAAAGCTGTACTCTATACCAATTCTTCGTTTTCTTATTTTCTTACGATCGCTTTTTTTCCCTTCTATTAATCGAGATTAAAAAAGTGTTCCAATATTTTATTACTGGCCTCTTTAGTTAAAATATCCTACTTAATATTCTTTTCTTTTTATTTTTATATATATATATATATTGAAATATTTCAAGTTTATTCTTTAATTTTTAAATAAATTTATAAATCTCTCTGAACCTTTTGAACCTTTCTGAGATCTAGATCCAATGTATAATGGTTACAAAAAATATTTGTATATATTAGATAAATTTATTAAATAAATATATTATGTTTCAAACTATTTAATATATTATGACTATTTTTTACTATTATTCAATTACTATTAATTTGATACTGTGAAAATAAAGAATATAGAATATAATTTTTTTAAAAAAAGGCTACATTGAAAGATAAGAGTATACGCAAATATTTTCTGAATCCATTTTATTAATCTTAAAAGTCATCTCAAGAATGTTTAAAAAATAAAAAAGAATGATAAAAATTTCGATTTTCACGTACGTTACGAAATACTATATAGGACATTTCAACTAAGGAGGACAGAGGAGTTTAAAAAGTAAGTTTAAAAATCTTATAATAATTAAAAAGAAAATAGAATAATCAAATAGAAGATATATGCTTCGCGTGTGACATTGTTTGTCTGAAAATATCTTTTTCTGGCGACTATATTCATATTCATGCACGCATACGGTCGAAGAAAAAACTTGGTCGGAACGCAATCTTTACGTTTCTGCCCAGTTCATGGTAGAAAGTTTACCATTCGTAATTGTAACACACGTGTTATACAGATACGAAAGTATAGAATATATATTTTTATACACATGTATACGTATACACAATACATATGTAACCTACGTACGTACGACCAACTAAGGGTAGACAGGCGCAATCGTATATATATTATATTTATATATATATATATATATTTTTTTTTTTAAATGTCGAATCCAGTCGAATCCAGTTTTTCAAAATCTATATTTTTTGGAAAAATTCGCATATATCGATAAAATCCGGCTTCGATCGGAATTTCTTTTGCAATTTTTATTAACCTCGATATGAACGTTTTATTTTATTAGAAAATATATTTTGGACGTGCTCGAGTTGTGCTCGAAGCCGAATACGTACGTACGTTTGAAAAATGTTTGAAATTTTTGGCGGTTAATTCAAATTCTCTGGATTCGACACCGTATGTATGTATATGTATCGGGTGTTGAAATTAATAGAAACAGAAAAAAAAAAAGACGTAAAGGAAATGAATTTTAATTAAGATCTCGTGCTGAATCGTTTGTTTACAAAAAAAGAAAGGGAAAAAAAAGAACGAAGAGAACTGCTCGGAGTTTCTCGATTCGCTCGTAGGTACAATCATGCACACAATTTTTCAGAAAAATAACAAAGGGTACGATATTAAGCTCTTTTTTTTTTTTTTCCTTACAACGAGGACACCCCTACAAATTATTATTATCGTATTAAATATTAAAAATACACGTGGGTATTTTTAATTATTTCGATGAATAAATATTATTAATCGAGTAAAAATGATAATTATAATCTGTCCTCTGTGAATGGTGTCCTCGCGTTCAAACGTAATTGAACAAATCAGCACGCAAACATTGTCAACGCATCGCTGCAAATATAATTCGAAGCTAAACTTAAGACTCGGAACTTAAACCATAATCGAACGTAGGAAACATTCGCTAGCATTACATGATATTCGGGATGCTGGGATTAGATTTAAAACGAATTACGTCAGAATAGAAAAAAAGACAAGTTTGAATGATTATATGTCGCGTCGAAAGATTAAAAAATAAAAGAGAGAAAGAAAGTTAAAAAATATATACACGTATATTAGAGATGAGTCGAAACTTAATTTTTCTTTTTAAATTTTAACTTTTAATTTTAATTTTTCTGGAATTTTTTAAATTCATCTTCAATCATATTTTTTAGAAAGAATCTATATCTATATCGTTATCTAAAATAAAACTCAGATATTAATTTAATAAAAAATAAAAAACTAAGATATTAATTTAAATAAAAATAAATTCGTATCGTCACATTCCTTTAAATTATTTACTGTTACGTTATAAATTATTCTTCAAAAATTTTGAACATCACATGAGAACAAAGAAAAAAGTTTCAACATCTTTTTAAGTTTCGAGTGCGTTCTCATCCTTAATATACTTACACATATTTAAAAAAAAAAAAAAAGTATTCTTTTCTTCTTCACGTACGCGCAAAAGAAAATCGTTCCCTTAAATCCTTACCCAGCAAAAAAAAAAAAAAAATTACGCTACGCATTATAATGGAGGGATATACATAATGTGACGTTAAAAATTATCGTAAAAAAACAATAAAGGTCAAGTATTAAAAAAAGAAGAAGAAAAAAGAAAGCAAGAAAGAAAGAAGGAAAGAAAAAATCAAATTTTGTGAATAAATTGAAATGAAACTAGATATACAATGGGTTTCATATAACAATAAAAATATCTGTACAAGCTGTCTATCTATGTATGCGTGTATATGGCATACGATACGATAAAAAATAAAAATTAGTTGATTGTATACGCTCTCTCCCTCTCTTTCCTTAGCTAGGCGCCTGTACGCTGCCGTATTGTCTCAAATAGAAGCGAACCCTACGTTCTTAGGAGCGCAATTGCCCTATAACGGATTCTTATCGTTCGCCGTCCTTTCCACTCTCTCTCTTTCTCTCTCTCTCTCTCTCACATACACACACACTCTCTCTCTCTCTCTCTCTTTCTGCCCGCCATTTTTTTTTTCTTTAAATTCCTCTTTCTCTTTTCGCTCTTTAAATCCTCTGTAAATAGGTGACGTGTATGCTTGATGCATCACAGTCACTCGATAAGGCAAGATTTAATATCAAGATCGAAGGACAGAGGCAAAGAAGATGCGAACATCAAGTATACGAAATGTTTTTCTCTTTCTTCAAGCGTGATCCATCGAATGATATATTCGAGTCGAATATTATTCCCATGCTCGTGTACCTCGAGAAACATTAATTATTTCGTCCTCCTCAGTCGAAACTTCGTATTTTAATGTTTTTTTCTTTTTTTTTTTTCATCGTTTAAATTATATATAGATCGAAATATCTTGTATTTCTGTATACTTTATGCTTTTAAATTTTTAAATTTAAATAGTAATATAACGTAATGTAACGTAATTATGATACGACTTATATATATAATATATAATATTTATATATTACGATATTTAAGTCACAATAGGCCATCCCACGTGCAAGTCTGTTGTTTGAAAAATCTATTTTCCATAGATTTTTGTTCTACTTCGACACGATACGAGTTAATTATCAGTTAAATTGTCTACTAAATCTTTATCCATTATTGCTTTTCGAGTAGATATTAAACGTGATCGGATATATTTTTACAACGCGAAAAGAACCGTTTCTCGATTTTAATTTAATTTTTCATTCTATTCTAACTTATGCTAAACGTTACGCTAATTATACCTTATATAAATTTAATGATTCGAAACTGAAAAACTTCTTATAGGATGACCTATAATAATAAAACAGTCACGTCTGTTATCCCTGAAAAACACGGGGGATAAGAAAACGAATATGAAATTCTCATTTCATTCGTATTAGAAAGAAACGAAATTCGAACCAAGGAGGACAGTTATCGAATACAGTTACAATTGTATAAACTGACCCGCAATAAAACTTACGTGTATCGCCGCATCGTTCTGTGCGCTTGGCCCTCTCTCTTGACGCAAAAAGGAGAAAAATGTTTCAAAACCGGAGAAACTAATGTTATCATTAATCGTAGGAACACCAACGAACATTATTTCCATGTGTGTGGCTCGGAGGTGCGCGTATATCGCATGTGTGTATACGTATGTGGGTGTATGTGGCCGTATGCACAACGAGAGCATGTGCGTGTCGGTATAGTGGGTGACGACGTAGTAGTTCCTGGTTGTCCGGTTAGCAGTACGTCTGCTTTTCTTTCTTTCTTTTTTTTTTTTTTTTTTTTTTTTTCCATTTCTCTGACATACACTCTGCTCTATGTTTTTCCTCTTTTTTTTTCCCCTCGTTTTTGTTGTTGCGTTTTTCCTTTTTTCTCTTTTCTTCTCTCTCTTTCTTTTCTTTCGGTATATATCTCGTTTTATTAGTCTCGTTACCATACTATATAGCTCGCTCATTTCCAAAAGTAATTTTAGACGCGCGGTCGTTTTTCATTCTCTCGGTCAGAATCAGAGTCCGCTGAATCGTGGAGCGGCGGAAATTCCGGAACCGCCTCGCGTTGCTGCATCCATCCCGCCGCGCCTGGCCCCCCAGCCAATGCCTTGCCCTGCGTCATTTTTTTTCGATTTTTTTTTTCAATTGATTTTTAGCCCTCTGTCTTTATCCCCTGCAGGTGGCGACAAAATTGCGTGTCATTGGTCACTAAGCCTCGCCTTCGTTTCACAACTTTACGCATTCTTTTGTCAACAAAGACAGACGTCTCTCGAATTAACCGCGAGAATATATATGTTAAGTTAATGAGTTAACGTACGAAAGCGCGGGCTATTTGAATTGGCTGCTCGTATCAGGATTTCTATCATTATTTTGTTGTAAGAATTTTTTTTCTTATTTGATTTTTCTTTTCTTTTTTTTTTTTTTTTTCTTGTTCTTCTAAAATGCAAAACGACTTTGACTCCCGTTACGAGCACGAAAGGATTTGCCTGCTACATGACACACGAAAAGATTCTAATGATCGAGATGATTTGCGAACAAAGGAACAAACAGCAAAAAAACTATGAAAAATCCTTTCATTCTATTATTAATTTTGCCAATGCAACAAACCGGCGCCTATTCTACTTTCTACGCGAGAAATTTAGAATTTTGCAATTTAGAAACTAAATAATATGAAATGTCTGACATCCGTTCTCTTTCACGCTCTTTCTCTCCCACTTTCTTTCGCCTCGTATCTTATTCACCCAGAAAACCCCAGCCAATCCGTCCCGCAAAAACAAGAAGAAAAAAAAAGAAAAAAAAAAAAATAAAACAATGATAATAAAAAAAAAAAAAAGAAAAAAAAATGAAAAATAGAAGTAATGGTAAACGCACACACGTACTACTGTGTAAGATCAATATAAAACGTATATATAGATTGTAATTCTACATGCAGCCATGCATGCCACGATAATGTCTTTTCTATAATTATCCATCCATAAGGAGTTCTCTGATTTCCGTAATTCGTTACATATCATGATGTGTCTCAGTATGTGTAATATGAAAACGTAAGAGTATGTATGTGTTGCAGTGCGTTGCAAAACTCTTTCAAAGATATTCTAACATGTAAGGTTAAGTATCGAAAGCCATATGACCGCATGGTGCGTTTTTTTTTTCTTTTTAAGGGTGTATCTGCACAGCACAGATAGATTGTAAGTAGCACGTAGTGATAGAACTGGGAAAAATTTGAAATAAATTAAAAATACTTAGAAAATTGAAAAATATTTCTAATAAGCAAATATTATTTTAAGATACTTTACTTATATATATATATTATAGACAAATACTATTTATTATTTACATTTGAATTCGATACAAATAAAAGAATTATTTTTCATTTAATTGGAAGGCAATATGCATTTTTTAATCTTTAGAAAATAGATTATATTTTATCAAGTTTTGATATGTTATTATATATATATATATATATTATACATATATTAATAGTACGATTTCAATATATTAAATTGTAATATATTTGTATTGAAGATAAATATTTGAGATATCATCTTTTTAAAATAGTATGAATCGATATGAAAATATATATTTGAGATATTATTATGCAATTATTATTTTTAATACAGTATTTTATTTGCTTATAATCTTGTTTTTCCCAGCTCTATGTTTGCCTGATCCGCGTGCCATTATGCGCAACAAAGAGGCATGTCTGACAATGAACTGCTACTGTAATCGAGAAAATGATCGAAACGATCTCGTAATCCCTCGACAACTAAAATCACAATAAGCCGCCTAGATTCAGATTCATTAATCCTTTCGGAACCATTTCGTTATCGGTTAAACACAGTCCATAGCGAAATATAAAAAAAAAAAAAAAGAAATAAAAGTTTCTAGTTATTCAACCGATTCCGAATGCCCGACCGTGCCCCATCAAACGGGGTTGGATTAATTTACCCTTTGCTGCCATCAATTTTCGTAATTTATCTATAAAACGAGCTACCTCGTGTTTTTTTTTTCTCACCCAAGGAAGGCATAAAATATTTATAAAAATTTTAATTGGGTCAATTTCAAATTATTATTTTTTGAATTTTGTTTTTCTTTTTTTTTTTTTTACTATTAAACCCACATTAATTCAAGCATTAAAAAAAAAAAAAAAAGAAATAAAAGTTTCTAGTTATTCAACCGATTTCGAATGCTCGACCGTGTCCCATCAAACGTGGTTGGATTAATTTACCATTTGCTGCCATCAATTTTCGTAATTTATCTATAAAACGAGCTACCTCGTGTTTTTTTTTTCTCACCCAAGGAAGGCATAAAATATTTATAAAAATTTTATTGCACATTTGGCAAAGTCTAATTCTAGAGCTCGAAGACGAGAATATCGCGTCGAAAATATCTCGAATACAAAGTACTATAAAAATTCGACATTTCAAAAACTTTAGTTTGGGATATTTGAAAATTGTATTTTTCGTATTTTCTTTTTCTTTTTTTTTTTTTTTTTCTTTCTTTTATAAATTTTGACGTGCATAATCAGAACATTATGGTATTAATTGTCGAAATTCGATTTGAAATTATGTGCATGCGATGTTTCGCGAATTGGATACCATGTTGAATATTCAGCCAATTTGAATGAACGATAGAAACACTAGCACGCGTGAAATTAAAATTAAGTTTAAGAATAAAAGTTAAGTTAAAATTTAAAAAATAATAATAATAAATTAAAAAAACTCTTTTAAAGAATTCAAATTGCATTATTTAAAATTTTAATAGCATCTTATAATGAACGGGAATTAGTATTCAATTCTCGAATTGTATTAAATGCAAGAAAGTCAATAATATTCCAACGATGATTTTATCGATAAAAATATTATTCATTGTAATATTAATTGTATCACATGAAATTTTAAATTGTAATAATAATTTGGCGCTCGCTCGTGCTTCTATTCAACATGACGTAACTCGCAAAACATCTTGAAACTACAGAATTTCACATGCAAATAATCAATGAATTCCAACAAAGAAAACCGTCATTTTCGGATTTTGCGCGTCGAAATATATAAAAAAAAAAAATACTAAAAAAGAAAAAAAAAATCCAAAAATCACAATATCCCCAACCTAAGACTCAGTAAAAAAAATATATATATATTTCAAATATAGATATTTTCTTTTCCAGATGATCCATATTAATTAAATAATTCCCGGCTTCGAGCAAGATACAAGATAAGCACGACACGATGACGTGAGAAAGGCTCGAAATCAAGCGCCAGAAATATCGACGAAAAAAAAAAAAAAAAAA
>NW_006263480.1:659856-662574 GCF_000469605.1 Apis dorsata
GACCTGTGCTTGTTGCAACGAAGGATGATATCCTGAACGGCTCGTCGATTTTTAATCTCGAACATATCGTTCGTTAATTCTCTGTCAAACACACACTTCACGCATTCTTCCATTCTCTCACTCTTTCTCTTTCTCTCTTTCTCTCTCTCTCTCTCTCTAAAACGCAAACGAATTCGTGTAAAGCCAGCACGTCGAGCTGATCGAAGACGAATCTACGATTGCGATTGGTTTTTTTTTCGTCGGCATGGCGCGTCACTGTGAACACACAACAAAAAAGCACAAAAGGCTGAGATCAGTTGGACACGCGGGCAGACACCAACCGTGTGTATGCGCGCGCGTGCGTGTGTATATGGCTTTTTGCCTTTCGTTTAACCCAGGTGATCTCGTGATATTTTCCTTCCTTCCCTCCCGCGCTCTCCTCTCTCTTCCTTACTTACTCTCCTCTCTCAATTTCTTTTTCTCACTCTCTAATTGCGTGAAGTCTGATTCGATGTCTCTCTCACTCTCTGTCGCCTTCTATGAATTTCGTTTCATCTGCACCAAGAGAAAAAGAAAGAAAAAAAGATCTAAGTGAATTTGAGCGGAGCTTGACTTGGATTGTATTCGAAGGGCAAACAGCCGACCACCCTGGCGGGAACCGTCGAACCGTACATCTTGTGCTCTGCGCAAAGAAAATTATCCATTTCCGCCGATAATTCGACGGGGAAGAAAATCATAATTCGATGATATGATAAAGGGGATAAATAGGGGATATTGAGCGAGGATGTTTGATTTCAATTCGTATCGAGTCGCGCCAAGATGGACGGTCCGCCGATCAAATTCGTGTGTCAGCCGGATCGTTAGGTGATGGAGAGTAGAAGAGACCAAGGAACAGACGACCGAATGTATTGTATTTGAATATGATAGTATTATAAGTGCCAGAACTGTGCGAACTGTGCTTGTAACAATGCGCTCGAAAGCGCGCGGCCGTCAGTGCTTTTTTTTTTTTTTTTTTTTTCGAATCGATCCTCTTTTCCAGGTCGCTTTGCACTTCTCTCGAAATACGATCTCGTGGCATATCGCGGTTCAATGAAATTTTACTCTTTCCTGTTTCGCTCAAACACGTTTCAGATGTACCGTAAAATATTCAATTGCGTGATTGACGAGTAGAATCGCGTAGGTTTCATAAGTCATTGGACACTTACATTGGAATTTTTTTTTTTTTTAGCAATCCTTTTTTCTCTCGTATATAATTTTATAAAATTAAAAAAAAATGAATTGTGTATAATTTTCTTTAAATTAAAGAAATTGGAAATTTGAATTTGTCCTGCGTTGGATTAAAATTATGAAAGTGAACTATCTATTACTATAATATATATTTCTATAATTTTATAACACTGTGAATTTCTTTATGTTATAATTGGTTAATTAATAATATAATCGCAATATTCATTTCATAATATATTTGAAATACGTGTCCAGTGACTCAGAGATAAGAGTATATCTGTAAAATCTTTTAGAATAATATAAAGACGTAAGTGGAGTTAATAGAGTCCTCTATGGAGTTTTCTAAATTTTAAATAGGCAAAATATTTTAAATCATATAAGAAGAAATAATAAATAATTTTATTAAATATTTGAATTAAAATTAATTATTATAGTTAAACATTAAACTTAAAATATTTGACGTCTTATTATTATTTAAACTCCAATATTACAATTTTATTATTAAAAATTGCAAAAAAAATCAAAAGTTTTGTAAAAATTTTAAATACAGATATAATGCTTAGATAACATAGAAAATTTTATAAAAGAATACATTACTGATATATTCTGAAATATTCAATTATAGAGGACCCAAATCACACCACTTAAAGCTTTAAAAAGAATTAGAAAAAAAATCATGAAAAGAATCGAAATATCGAGAGAAGTAAATCGGTATCCACTGAAACGATTTGTAATAAAATTTGAAATTGTATAATTTGTAATGAAATTATGCAAAAATTGATATTGAAAAATACGTCGAAAGGCCAAAATAAAGTTTACATGTTTTATTTGCATAGAACTCTTCCTCCAAAAATGTGTATCCTCTCGTATTAGTAGATTTCTTCTCGTCAAGCGTATCAAAAGCAGGTGCGATATTCTCATCATCATAATTATTCACAAACTAAAAATAAAAAAATAAAAAAAAAAAGAAAAGAAAAAGAAAAAAAAGTATCAAGCTCGTGATAAAGACATTATTCCTTTTTTTTTTTTGACGTTGGACGATTTAAAAATTGTGCGAGCACACGTTAAACACACCGCACCCCAATTTCTTGTTGCAACAAACACAGTTCTTTGATTTTTATTATGTTAGATTCGGGATAACCAACCAACAGATTATAAAGAACGAGGTTATTAACAAAAAAAAAAAAAAAAAAAAAAAAAAAATGAAACCACAAAGAGAAAAAAAATAAGGCCGACCAAATGTTAGATAGCCCGATATTTTAAAAAAAAAAAAAAAAAAAAAAAGGTCTTGGTGCTTATATAATTGTATGCAAGCAATTGCCTTTTTGTTATGTATGCGATTATGGAAACGTTAGTGCCAGTTGCAGCAACAAGGCCGGTTTTATCATTGCTACGAGATATTAGAGTTAGGTCGAAACCTGATTTTTAGATCCGCGATCTATCGAATCTTTAACGAGACCTCGAAACTTTCAAAAAGTCTCGAAACTCTCGAAAATAAATATATATATATAT
>NW_006263480.1:662779-666520 GCF_000469605.1 Apis dorsata
TCATAATAACGACCAATAAATAATAACGGTCATCGATCATTTGGTTCATGAAATATTAAATTTCTATATTCTCATCTTTCCCACATATCTATTAAAATAAATCTAAAGACAAACACAATTATCTAAACACAAACATAATAGGTTTCGAGAGTTTCGAACCATAGAGACGACAAACTGAAATAACATTCTAAAATTATACTCCATCCCTCCACAACATATATTTCCAACCCTCGATGAGATCGCAGTTCAACACGTATACAACTTGATCTCATCGAATAATGATATAATATCATAATTACATTATTAGCATCGCGTTACAAAAAAAAAAAATAAAGTTTCTGATCCGAATGTTCTTCATCGATGAAGGACTCGAGAAGCAAATAGCTCGATAAAATTCTTATACGTAATGAGAAAGAGGTGAAGAATAGGCGAACATTCAGACATAGCGGAGAACGAGACGAGAAGCGAAGGTGATTTGAAAACGCGGTAGCTAGGAGGGAGTATGCATTTTAGTCGCTTCATTTCGAGCTGGTTCTCGCCCCTCGGGATCTGGAACCGTGGCCGAACCGGATGAACCGCGAAATTAATTTTCTTGCAAACTTACTTCGCTCTTCCGAGTTGATACGAATTTCTGGAAACGCAACGGTAACGAGAAAAATGCGAACGAGATCGAGCAATAATGACTCTGGATGCGGATTAACTCGAAGAGAGTGTATATTAATTATTATGTCTTCTTTCCTCGAAATGAATAGGATACACTGGTAGGGGGAGAATATTTTTAACCCTTTCATAATTAATTACAATAGATTCAGAAGCAATTGAGAATTGTACCGTGTAAATTGATTAGCTTTGTTGATAATTGAAAGTATATATGAGTGATGGTCAAATCTTATCACGATAGAAATTATATATCATTCATTAGAAATAGTTAAATACTGTTACATCCTCGAGTTTCAAATATTTTCAAAAAATAAAATATCTTTCTATATATATTTAAATATATTTATAATTATTTAAATCAAAATTTATAAATATACTATATCTGTTCAAAAATTTCAAATAAAAAAATAATTATTTTAAGTTTTAAGTTTTGAATTCCTTGTAATTTCAGATATTATACTATAAATTAATTAATAGAAAAAACAATCCATGATATAATTACATATATATATAAATTTTTACATACATAGAATGGATTAATAACGCGAATAAACTAACATTCAACAAGTATTGAATTCATTAAAATAGTATGGAATAGAGATTTAATTTTAATTCGATACTAGATAGAGTAGAGTTATTTTAATCAGATATTTAAACGTTTCTTGGTAGCGGCTTGCATTGGAATGCATTTTGAAATGAACTAAGGATGACACGGCGCAATATTTGTAACGAAATAGTATATATCGACAAACGGATGGTGTATCGACAAGAAGGATATTTAATCCAACAATTGGGAATATCTACAAATTTCCAAGCCAGCCGAGCAACAGTCCTCGCATGTTTGTACATATATGTACACGAATTTAATTCAACGTCACTCTTTATCACGTGACACCGTCGAAATTGCATGTCAGAAAGATTTACTGGATTCGAAGAATCGGACACACTATACGATACGTTTTATTTCTTTGTTTTGGAATGTTGTTTTGCACGAGGGGAGAATATAAGGACAGAAATTGGAAACACGTGGCAACAATTTTAAATATTGATATCATGATTTTCGTACGCCATTTTATTGTTTCATAACTCTTAACACGCTATTATTATTTAAGGAGAAATTCGACTATCACAAAACACTTCAATTATAATACTCTTATATGATATTAAAGAAATAAAAATAAAAAAGAATAGAATAAAAATACAGTGAATTATTAAATACTGAATAAGCGCAAAAAAAAAATTATAAAACAGTAAAAAATACAACAAAATCTAAATTTAATTGTATAATAAACGTAGCTCGTACTGAACACATGCCAAAAGAAAACCTTCTATTTTTACACATTCCATTTTTTTCACAAGAATAACACGATCATATATGTCATTGTAGGATAGGAAATTCTCATATACACTGCATTGAAATATATTAAAAAAAAAAAAAAAAAATTAAAGTAAAAATGAAAAGTTTCATGATAAAATTATTCTTTTCATTTTATATGACAAAAATATACAATAGCAAACGTGTTAAAAGTCGTCGCTGAATTCAGAATGAAAAAAAAAAAAATAAAACGATGATTGAAACGACGAAGAAAATCATGGTATTTTCGTTTCTCTATCAAATATAGAAATTGGATCTCGGAAGATGCAGTTCCGTTGCGTTTCATCAGTTGAATAGAGGCAGCTCGTTAGAAACAGGACCTACCGAGTCTATTAATATGTGAGGGAAGCAACCCTACCTAAAAAGTGACTTAGCAACTCCAATGCATACTAAGCAACCCTTATGTTACTAGCTGCTGCTAGCTTCGTGTGCACTCCCTGACACACCTCCTCTTCTAACTTTCAGTTCCTACCACCACTATCGGCTCCTTCCTAAACCCATCTTTATGGGCTAGCAACAGCATATCCAACCCAGTTCTATATATACATATATATTTCAACACACACGTAATGTACTCGCACCTACACATGTAATTCTTTGGAAGCTATCGAAACACATTCATGCGTGCTTGACTCTACACAGAGTGCTCGATCGATAACAGAAATTGGCAACTTGTAATTAGAGAATATCTTGTCTCAGAAAAAGTCAAAAGTGAATATAAAACTTACAAAGATAATATTTGTTTCATACTGATGTGAGATTGTAAATGTCTGCATTTTTCATTCTTAATTGTATTTATACATACAAATGGTCCTCAAGTATCCTCAATTTCCTCATATCGTTATACATATATTTTCTCCTGAAATAAGTTGTAGAATGAAAATATATATGTTATAAATCGAATTACCTATTTTTTTTTTATAAATGTACAATTTTCTATAAAATGTACATCTAAAATAGCTGGTTACTTATGTGATTAAGTAATACTTTTCAATCAATTTTTAATATGTACAACACAATTGCAAGATATAATAAATAAATTTTTTATTTTATACATACGATGTATACTCACTTTTGACTTTCACTAGATTATATTCAATATCTTCATATTTTAACATTTTCAATTTATCAAATTGAATTCTGTATATAAGCTCGAGCACAGATATTGTTTCATTATAATACACCGATTCATTGGATTCCACTTCCTCCTTCTTTCATTCTTCCATTCTCTTCCCCATTCAAACATTCTTTCTCGCTATATGTATGAATATGCGGTGAGATGACACATGCATTTATGGAAAACACAATGCAATGGCTTGAAAATGGATGGAAATCAAGAGCAGAATTCTAATTTATCAACTCCATCAAATATGATCGATCATCATTCATAATGATATAGCATAAAAATGAAAATGAACAAATCTTGCCGTCTCTTTCCATTCATTCGAAGCCACTGGAAAAAATTCTTCAAAATCGGAGTCTAAGCGTTATTAAGATTGAATTTGGCACATGCTAAAGAATGCAGGATGGCATTGAAGAAAGCGAGGCAATGATCACTGACTACAGGGGAGAAAATCTAATTTTAAATTAGAGAAGGAAAGTCGTGACGGTTTACCTGGTGCATAGGGTCGTAGCCCATCGAGCCATCGTTGTACGGTTGCGAGCCATAATCGCTACCGTTTATGCCCATCCCGTATCCGGCCATG
>NW_006263480.1:666741-668123 GCF_000469605.1 Apis dorsata
GGGCCACCAGGTGGCGCCGGCGACATCATCGGCGTCGGGGTGCCTTGGCTGGCACCACCCATACTGTACGGCGACGCTCCTGCAAAAGCTGCTGTAGAAACAATCGCGGTGCATACAAAATTCGAGGGTGCGTCTTTTTAAGTTCTTCCGCTTCACCGATACATTTCGTTTATCGTAAAAAATATAAGTAAACTCGTTTCTAATTTTTATTGTAATCGGTGGCGTTGTTGATTCTGATTTTTTGTTTGATCTCATTTTTATCTTTAATCTTTTCGAGATTAATAATAGGATGATATATTAAAAGAAAATCGTGAAATTGTTACGATTTTTTTAATATAATTGATATATAAGAGAATTGAAACATAGAGATTATATATTGGAGTGGAATGAATTTTTAATAGTGAATAAAAATAAATATTAAATTAATTAATTCAAAATTTACTTCTCTGTGTTTGATTTGAAAAATTTATTACAAGTTATATAAATTCATTACTGGAACACGTTATATAATTTTGACTTTTTCATTTCAGCTTATTCATCTCATTTCAAAAATTAATTACAATATTGTATTCATGATCAAAAGAAAAATTCTCCCAGAAAGAATTAATAATGGAATATCAAAATTTTAACTTTCGACATTTTTTTGTTACAGACGCCACTGATCAATCAAATCGACAAATGTATCATTGGATCATCTTCAACATACCGCAGAAAATGAACGAATTATCGGTTGAAAGCGAATTTTTAATCAACTTTCAAATTATTCAGAGTACACGAAACGATATCAAGTTTTAAATATCAGTGTGGAAATTAGTTTAGTTATATACCAGCGTAATAGGAGCAATTTTTACTTTGAAACGTGAAAACATTTTCGCTATTCGAAACAAAATATCGAGGAATTCGCCAATGTTGGCGCCATTATTGTTGGAATTCCGTTTCTTTAATTACGAGAAGACTGCGTTTACCGGAAAGAGCATTGCTAAGGAAAGATAAACACAGGAAAGGTGTCGAAAGAAACGCGAGAATCTCATCGCCCTTCCCATGTATCCTCATCCTCGTCTTCTCATTTTTCGCTCCCTCTTTCTCAGTATAATTAGTAAGTTAAAAATATCTCGCCTTGCCCTCTAAAATAAAGAGACGTCGCTGTAGTTAAGAAAAGTACGCGTAATTGCAAGTTGTGTGAATGCGAAGAATTTTCAGAGGGTATATCCATGGAATTTTTTTTTTCTTCATTCTTTTCTCAAGAATGCAAAAATCCAAATAGAAACGAATTAAAATAATGATATTGAAGAAAATCTATCTATTGTTATGGTTAAAGGAGATATGTTAAAATGGATAAAATATGTTAATTGCAAAAAGTTAAATGAATTTTTTTTTTTTTT
>NW_006263480.1:668514-672439 GCF_000469605.1 Apis dorsata
TCTTGAAAGATTTATAAGTCAGGTGCAATAATAATGGCATAGCCAGAACTGAACAATGAGTAGTAATTCAGTCGCGTAATGATTTATGGTAATGAAGAACCATTATACCACGTGATTTGTTTTTCTTCTAAGTTCAGATTCGATGTTGGAATAATCGTGATGAAGTCAAAAAAATTAACGAGTTCATTAAATATATAATCTATTATGCGTCAATCTATTGATTGATTACGTGACATTTCCTCAGCAACGCTCCATAAATGGTAAAAAAAATAATCGAATAATTTTTTGATAGATAAAATTACAATATTCGTGGATTTTTGATTGATATTCTTCAATCAAGTTATTCGAAACGAACTCTTCAAGGAACACCCGTCGCTCATTTGCGAAGGACGGAACTTACCAGCTGCCTTTTTGGCTGCGTACAAGTTCGCCTCCTCCTGTGCTTTACCTATGTTTTTCTTGTAGCGTATCCTCTTGTTGCCGAACCAATTAGAAACCTGCAAAAAAGATAAACGATGCAAGATCATTAAGAAATTTTTAAAAAGATTTAATATTGAAAATAATATTATCAGAATTATCAATACTTATCAATATTTAAAATATCATTAATCATTAAATATATATTAATGATTAGATAGATAAGATACAGATCTTTTAAAAAAAGAAAGCTTGATATTGCAAAATGTTTAAAACAAAAATCTTAAAAATTTTATTTTACATCGCCATTTAAGATAAAATTCATTCAATAATTTTTTCTTATTAATTTTACAATTAATTAAATATTATTTAATGGTTTTGAGTATGTATAAAAATATAAAAAATGGAATGATTCATTCTCAAATTCTAAACTATGAAATTGACCATATAAAAAAAGAAATAAAATGATCATAACCAGAATTTTAATGTTAATGACAATCAGAAATGTATATTAATAATAACTTAACAACAGATATCTTAAAATAATAATTCACATTATTGTGGAAAAATTTTTTCTTGTATTTTACCTGACTCACGGTGATTCCACATTTTCGTGCGAGTTCTTCTTTAGCTTCTTCGCTTGGATATGGATTACTCAGGTGTGAATAGAAATACTCGTTGAGAATTTCAGAGGCTTGTTTGCTAAAGTTTCGTCTTTTACGCCTGTGATAAAAAGCAATTTATTTTCTCTTTGCACCGATTACTTTTCATATGTTAAATTTAATAAAAATAAACGATTAATTTTTACACGATGAATACTTGCCTTGCATCGAGGAATCGACTCCTCAAAATCATCACAGCCTCACAGGTAGACTGTTTCAGTTGCATTTGAATGCTGGAGAACTTCTTATGAATAATCTGAACCATCCTCTCGATCTCTTTTGGCGTGATTGGCCTGGTACGACTTTGTTCCCTCAATAAATTCATTACGTGAGTTGTGAACTCGTTACACGCCTGGAAAAAAATTCAAATTTATTTTGTTGCTATTTTCCTTTTACTTCAAGATCTTTTTCTTTAATCTTTACAATTTTGTGTAAAGAATTAAAAGAAAAGTTTGTTGAATGTTAACTTTGTTATATTACAGTGTTATTTAAACATAAGTATTTTAACTTTTATTATTTGCTGATAGCTTTTCTAATTTTTTTTTTTTTTTTTTACAGGCAAGAATCGTCGACAAGCACTCAATTAAAAAAAAGAATAAGAAACTCCATCGTCAAAAAAAATTTCGTAAGCTTCCTTCAGATATCTTACGAAGAAAAGAGTAATGTCTTGGCATCAAGAGTGACGTTTCTCAAGCAAGAATGAACGAAACCGCAAAAGGAAACGAAGAAAAAATGATTCGTTCAAAGAAGCAGAATGAAGCAGAAAACGAAAGAAAAAAAAGAAGAAAAAAGGAAGAAAAACCTATGACGATCGAGGATAAAAAAGCGAGAAGAAAGACGCGTACGTATAATGCATTATTCCTGGTGGCTGCTCGGTTTAAGGGAAAAAGGACTTTGCTCGATATCAGTATTCGAGACGAGCACGCTACCTTCGGATAGGGAGCGAGGGAAAGGACACGAAGAAGAAAGGGAGAATGGAAAGTGGTAGAAAGAGGAAAGACGTAGAACAAGGGTAGAAGAGTATGGAGGAGGGTGGATTTTCCTGAGGGAAGGCGATAGAAGAAAGAGGTTGGGGAGAGAAGTCGGACAGGGTGGCTCGCAATTTCGAAATGGATTCCACTCTGCCGCCATACCCCGGCGCTTTCCTCGTCTTTCTTCCATCTACCTCGTTTCTCTTCGTTCTTCTTCTTTCCTTTTTGCTCTCTTTATTTCTCTCTCTCTTTCTCTTTTATCTTTGCACGAGGCGTACCACCAACTTGGTGGGGTGGATCAGCTTCATTCCTGGCTTGCTGTTCGCGAGGACGAGGGGCTTGGGACGATCTCGAGTAGGTGGATTGGATGGAAAACCCGCAGAGAATTATGCCCTTCCTTACGAACTTTTCTCCAATTTTTAAATTATCGTCCAAATAAAAATATACGAATTTTTTTTTGAATATTCGTAATGAGAATCCTTTGGGTGAATGATGGACGATGTATTGTCTTCCAAGTATCGAGTGAAAATCGATCATACAATAAATACAGATTTTGGAATCCACTGTTCGATACGAGACACGATTTAGAAAATATAAAAAATTGTTATTGAAGATATATTCTGTTTTTACAAAATTTTTATACAAAAGATAAATATATTATTTTTTATCGATAATCTATTCAAGTTTTCCAATTATATATATGAAATAATATAACAGATAAAAATACAAACAAATTTAAAAGATTTTGGAAAGTTAGATAAATTTAGATGTATATCAATTTTTAAAATTTCCAAATATATATATGGAGATTCTTATTTCACATATATGTGAATAAAATCGAATCAATTCGTTAATTTTACCATATGGATACTTGTACCATAAATATGATATAAACGCTGATATACTAAGTACTTCTAAAGGTTATACTGCATTTACATCGACATATACTTACATCATAGAACTTTTAAACAATAGAAGATGAAACAAAAGTCAAACATCTACAATAAAAGCAACTTCTTCAATTACAATTATAAATTTATTATAATATTTATTTAAATCACAATTCTTCTGCAATATAATTAAAGATAACATTTGTAATATTTGTTTAATAACATACGATAGATATCAGCTCAAACAAAATTTCAATATATTAAAGAAGAATTAAAAATCGTTAAATATAACAGAACAAGAATAAATGAGACCGTACATGATTATAGGGAAAAACTTATAATAACTAAGATATACGTGAAAAAGTAAAGGAGTATCATGGAAGACGAATGAAAATTGCGTAGGATTTTAGAAAAACGATAGAATACAATTATATTAAAATAAAATTATTATTTTAATATAATATTAAAATATGATTAGTGTTAAACGCAATAAAATAAATATATAATTTCTTTAATTCAAATTTTTCCCAAAATGAATGAAACCGTACATGATTATAGGAAGAAACCTATAATGAGTAAGATATAGATGAAAAAGGAAAAAAGTATGGAAGACGAACGAAAATTGCGTATGATTTTAGAAAAACGATAGAATACAATTATATTAAAATAAAATTATTAATTTAATATAATATTAAAATATAATTAGTATTAGTGCAATATATAAATATACATTACAATAAATATATAATTTCTATAATTCAAATTTTTCCCAAAATGAATGAAACCGTACATGATTATAGGAAGAAACCTATAATGAGTAAGATATAGATGAAAAATTAAGTAAATGTTATGGAAGACGTGCAAAAAAGATGTGTGAAATAGAGAGACGATACAATATTATTATATTAAAATAATATTAATTAATTATTAGTATTAAAATAAAATTAGTGTTAAGTGCAATAAATAAATAAAAATTAAAATAAAT
>NW_006263480.1:672499-673029 GCF_000469605.1 Apis dorsata
TAGTTTATTTAATTCCATTTTTTCCTTCTCTGGTAAAAAAAAAGACGAAAATTGACAAGATTTATTTCTTCATGTTAGTTAGAAAATCATCAAGCAAAATTAAAGATCATAAAATATATAACAAAGAACGAAAATGTATAATTATAGATATAAATGTATAATAAAGAAGATATAGATAGAAAATAGATAGAAAATAAAATGTAGATAGAAAAGTGAGTGACTATCATAGAAGACGATCGAAAAATTCGTGTGAAATTAAATAATAATAGAATAGAATATTATTATATTATATTAAAATGAAATTATTATTACTACTAAAGTAAGATTAATGTTAAATATAATGAATAAAAGTAAATTAAAATAACTATATAGTTTATTTAAAATATTTTCTCGTAATTAAAAAAAAGATGAAAATTGATAAGACTTGTTTCTTCATGTTCGTTATAAAATTTTAAGAAAAATTGAAGACTGTTAAATATATAAAACAGAACGAGAATGAATGAGATCGTACATGATTATAGGATAAAACT
>NW_006263480.1:673082-674340 GCF_000469605.1 Apis dorsata
TTATAATGAGTAAGATATAGGTGAAAAATTAAAAAAATATCATGGAATACGAACAAAAATAAAATACATGAAATTAGAAAAACGATAGAATATTATTATATTAAAATAAAATTATTAATATTAATATTAAAATTAAAATATTAAAATAAAATTAAAATTATTAATTTTAAAATATTAAAGATTAGTGTTAAGTGTAATAAATAAATGTAGATTAAAACAAATACACAATTTATTTAATTCAAATATTTCCTTGATATTAAAAAAAAGATGAAAGTTGACAAGACTTATTTCTTCATATACGTTATAAAATCTTAAGAAAAAATAAAGATAGTTTAATATAAAATATATAACAAAGAACGAGAATGAATGAAACCGTACATGATTATAGGATGAAACCTATAATGAATAAGATATAGGTGAAAAAGTAAAAAAGTGTCATGGAAGACGAACGAATGAAAATTGTACTTGAAGTTAGAAAAACAATAGAATATAATATTATTATATTAAGACAAAAATATTAAAAGAACATTGGTGTTTAGTGTAATAAATAAATTTCAATTAAAATAAATATATAATTTACTTAATTCAAATTTTTCCTTGCTCTTGTAAAAAAAATTAACGAAAATTGACAAGACCTATTTCTTTATGAACATTATAAAATCTTAAGAAAAAATAAAGATGATTAAATATGTAATACAGAACAAGAATGTATGAAATCATATATAATTATAAGAAGAAATATATAATAAATAAAATATAAATAAAAAAGTGAGTAATTGTTATGGAGAACGAATGAAAAATGCATGTGAAATTAAAAAAACAATAGGATTCGATATTATTATATTAAAATAAAACTACTATTAGTATTAAAATAAAGTTAATGTTATATGCAATATATAAACATATATTAAAATAAATATTATTTAAAATTAATTTAATTTTGTAATTAAATTATTTCCTTACTATTGTAAAAAAAAACGAAAATTGACAAGATTTGTTTCTTCATGTTAGAAAATCATCAAAATAAAAGATCGTTAAATATAAAACAAAAAATGCATGAGACCATACATGATTATACGAAGAAACCTAGAATGAGTAAGATATAGATGAAAAATTAAATAAGTGTTACGGAAGACGTGCAAAAAGGACGTGTGGAATAGAGACAATACAATACAATATTATTATATTAAAATAAAATTATTAGTATTAAAATAAAATTAGTGTTAAGTGCAATAAATAAATAAAAATTAAAATAAAT
>NW_006263480.1:674363-674860 GCF_000469605.1 Apis dorsata
AATAAATAATTAATTTAATTAATTCAAATTTTTCCCTGCTCTGGTAAAAAAAAAAGACGAAAATTTGAAAAAACTTATTTCTTCACATTAGTTAAAAAATCATCAAGTAAAATTAAAGATCATAAAATATATAACAAAGCACGAAAATGTATGATTATAGATATAAATGTATCATAAATAAGATATAGATAGAAAATAGATAGAAAATAAAATGTAGATAGAAAAGTGAGTGACTATCATAGAAGACGATCGAAAAATTCGTGTGAAATTAAATAATAATAGAATAGAATATTATTATATTATATTAAAGTGAAATTATTATTACTACTAAAGTAAGATTAATGTTAAGTATAACGAATAAATGTAAATTAAAATAAGTATTTATTTAATTAAAATATTTCCTCGTAATTAAAAAAAAGATGAAAATTGATAAGACTTGCTCCTTCATGTTCGTTATAAAATTTTAAAAAAAATTGAAAACTGTTAAATATATAAAA
>NW_006263480.1:676249-681410 GCF_000469605.1 Apis dorsata
AAAGAAACGTATAATGAGTAAGATATAGGTGAAAAAGTAAAGTGTCATGGAAGTCGAATGAAAATTGCGTGTAAAATTATAAAAACACAATATTATTATATTAAAATAAAATTATTAGTGTAATAAATAAATATAAATTAAAATAAATATTTAGTTTCTTCGATTCAAATTTTTCTCTGCTCTTATAAAAAAAGATGAAAATTGACAAGACTTGTTTCTTCGTTAGAAAATTTTCGTAAGAAAAATTATAGATCGTTAATATATAACACAAAACGAGAATGAATGAGATCATATAAGAATATACGAAAAAATCTATACTGAGTATGATATAAATGGAAAAATGAGAGTGTCATGAAAAATGATCGAAATGTGCATGTGAGGTTAGAAAGACGATATTAGAATATATTATTGTATGATAATAAAATTAATTTTATGTGCAATAAATAATTTTTTTACTATTGTAAAAAAAAACGAAATTTGACATTTTGTTTCTTCATGTATGTTATAAAATCTTGAAGTGGATCACTTAAAATAGCAAAAACGACGAATACTTCGGTAACAATCTTTCTTCATAGAAAATGAGATTTCTCATGGTGGCTCTAATTTTGCTGCGGTTCACACTATTAATAAGTGTACACGTATTTCGAGGATATAGCACCACGAACCTTTTGGCTCGCGAGTGTTATCGAAATTCCAACCTGCACGCTGCTAAATATACCTGGTCGCGGTTACGTCTGCCGCGGTTGTTCTGTGGTTACCACAATATACGACAGTTCCCTTTCTTATATAATCGAATTTACCGTTTGTGGAAATTTTCAAATGTATTGTTTGTGATCATTATTGTATCAAATTATGATATTCACATGAGAAAAGACCAGTTGAATCTCGTAAAAAACGGAAAAGAATTGCTAATATTGGCCTATAAAATAGAAGATTATTCAAAGAATTGAAAAGTTATTCAAAAAAAAGATGCTGTGTGATTTCATATAATTTTGTTATGAAATCGAATTTATACTAAAAAATGTTAATTCTTTAAATATCCTTAATATATATATTTTTTTATTTTCAATAAAATTGAAAATTATTGAAACATAACGTATAAACATAACATAATGTATGTGATTTCAAAGTAATTATTAAAGGTTAACTGATTTTACGATTTGAACAATTTCAATCAATTTCAAAATTTCTAAAAATTGTACAAAATCACTGATTTTATTGATTTCACGCTAATTTTATTTTTGAAGATGTTTTGAAATGATTTCGCGAATAGTCTCTCGAAAGAAATGTTTTGGTTCCTTCAAACTTACAAAGAAATGATAATTAGAAGACGAGCAGACACATCAAGCAGAGAAAAAGTTGAAATCTGTATCCATTAAAAATCGTACAGAATGAAGGAGTGTATGCACCAGTAAGATTCATGCCAGACGATGTTTGTTGGCCGTGATCACGCGATCTCGTAAAACTCGATGCGGTTCTATTCTCGTACTTGTCACGCTATTTTGCATAGTCAGGCAGACGTTCACCCTAATGCAGTGACTCCGGCCACCCCGTGGAGTTTGAATAGTAAATTTCGGTTATGATAAAACTTTTGGCCACGACGATATCAACCGTAATAACGTTACTTTTAAGCGCGGCAATATATTTCCAGCCAAAACTCGAAACATTGTATTATCCAGCCTCGCCAAACTGTGCAACCATGGTCTATCCGAAACACCAGTCTCGAACAACGATTGTATGCATACAATGGTTGTTCGTTTAAATAACAATCACGAACGCTGTATGAATAGAGTCATGATAAAAAAAAAAAAAAAAAAAAAAAAAAAAAAGAAAAAAAAAAAAGGAAACAAAAATGGATTTTATTTCGCTCGGTGAATCTCGCTCTGACGTTATCTCGAAAAACGAAATGAATTTAATCTGGGATAAAGGGATAAAAGATCAGCCGTGTCGTTGAACGTTAAAAGAAAAACCGGAGAATGAAAAGTAAAACGAAATCACCGACTCGATACTCTGCTCTGTTCGACTCTTAGATGAAGGGAGAAAAAGAGAGAAAAAAAGAGAACGGGGTTAAAACTTGTTAATGGCCAGGCTTATCGATAGAGCGTCAACTACCCTTGGTAACTGCAGTTTCACCAACGTATATGCACGCGAATGCATACCTCTCGACACACGACCATATTGTTGCGTCTACAAAGAATTTCCACACGCATGCATATACACGTCGGTGGACCTCAAAGCAAGGGTGTGCGTATTTACTGCGGGGAAACATCAAGACCGCTGACATACGGTGAAATATAGGGTTGAAACGGGTGTGGCAATTAAAGCATGCTCTCTCTCTCTCTCTCTCTCTCTCTCTCTCTCTCTCTCTCTCTCTCTCTCTCTCTCTCGCTCCCTCCCTCCTTCCAACGATCGCTCTGTTTATTCTATCTCTCTCTCTCTCTCTTTTTTCGCTGAACTAGCGTGTGCGAGCGATTCGGTATTTATGTATAGCGTATACACGAGGTATACGAGTGACGGGCCCACGGTTATTTGGAAAGTATGCGAAAGGAAGGGAAAACATGAGAGGCGTTAAAAAGAATTATATGGTTTTATCATTGATAAGTATATGGGAGGGGGGATCGTGCGCGTTATACAAGCCATCGATGCTTTTCGTTTTAATCGCGTGCGCATATTAATGAAGAAGGAATTGAATATGCGTTCGTGGCGTTTGCGCGTGGTAAATAACGTTGTATTTTTCGCGATTGGAACTGGAAATGCAAAATAACCCGGGTGAAAAATCTATGGACGCCGTTAGCGATTTGGACCAAATTGCAAATAAAGTCGAAAATAATTGTATCAGATTCGAATTTGAACAAGAAAGATTCGAATTATTCTATAAATTTAAAAACAAAGAAAGTATAGATTTATATATCTTTCAAGTAGAATCAAACATTGGTAAAATAAGTTTCGAAATTTTAATATTTGCTTTATTGAAGTTTTCTTTTCATTTAAAATCAACTTTTGAAATTGATTCTTACATATATAATTATATAATTCGTATGCAGAAAGTCTAATTGAGAAAGACAGAGCATATAAAATATAGATACATATCAAATATATAGCAATTTCAATTTATTTCAGTTTATTTATATCGTTATTTCATTTATTTGATTCAAAACTTTCTAATATAATATCATGTATGTTTAATGTATAATATTGCATTTTCTACGAATATAAGATTTCCTTTAATTTACTTTCTTCTTATATTTCTTCACTTATGAAAATATATATACACGTATCTCTTTTGAGTTCATTAATTATACATGATTATATATTTCTCTTATAAAATAAACTATATCGACAAAAGTTATTGAAATGAAAGCGGTATAAAAAATTTTCAAATATTTAATAAATACATTTAATAAATACAAATCGAAAAGAATCGAACATCAAGATCATTATGTTTACTAATATCAAATTTATCGAACGTATATCGGAATGAAAACATTACAGAGCTAAATTCAAAATAATAACAGATTTTAATTTTGAATATATCGATTTCTTACAAAGATTCCAAACAGTTGAATAATTTAAGAATCCAATTCCGTTTGACATCCATAGAATTATACAGCTCATATGAAACAATAATAATAACAATAAAAATTATGATTTTAAGGAAAAAGTTTCCAACCTCAATAAGAAGCTTAAACTTTATGATGAAATAATAAAGAAAATATTGTTTATTAATAATTAATAAAAAAAATAAGTAAAATAAAATAATTTAAATATAAATCCTTTTCTCTTAATTTGGTTTATATTAAATATTAGACTTTAAACCCCTATTCTTCTTTGATCTATTAAACTGCAAGAATGATTTTAATAATCTTTAAACAAAAGATACTTTAAACAAAAGAGAAGGAATCGGTTAACAAGTTATAACTAAATAAAAGTAGATAGTAGATAGAAAATATCACTTGCTTTATAAAAAAAAAAAAAAATATATAACACGTAGAGACATAGGTAATTGTAAAGTTTTACAATTTCGTTGAATTTCGACCGCGAAACACACAATAGCCCATAGGGAATTTGCTGGCATTAAAGAGATCCGCAATTCGCGATACAACTCTCCGGTTGGCCGACACGCGAGATTTTACTTAGCGCGAGTGAGTCGGTTCATTAGCACGCAAATCGTCGAACAGAGACGAGTCTGGTTCTCTGCCACTACCCTTAACTGGCCCCTTATCGCGTTGCTCTAGGGGTAGAAAAAAAAATTCTACGCAAAAACTGCACATCGACCCCTTCGATTCGATCACCATTGGATCATTCGGAAACATTTTACTTTTTTTTTCTTTTTTTTATTATGAATTTAATCGAATTCAAACGATCCATTGCGAAATGCACACTGTCTTATTCGAATAAAATATTTGTCTTCTTTGTTTTCTTAGGATAATTGCGTCAGAGTTTTTGTATGAGCGTTTTAATTTTAAAGTTTCACACTTTAAATTAATATTGTAATATATCTTGGAAAAAACTATCCTATTAGATAGAATTATGCAGTTATTGATGAAAGTTGAAAAAATCGTTTCAGGATTTTGTTTTTTTTATCCTCCAAGATCAATTAATTAAAAATAATATAGAAAGATAAAAGTAATATAACATATTAATAAGCAACAAGTTTTTTCAAATACACGCAAAGATAAAAAAAAATGTAAATAAAATTTTCAGATTTTATTAATATTGTTATTTACTTTTAATATCAATAAAGTTTTGCAATTCCATAAAAATAGAATACAAAGTAAATATAATATTTTATTCTTAGTGAATCGCATACATGCCAAGGAGAAAGGATGTAAATTTTAGAAAAACATTAATCCAAGTATGAAAAATCATAGCAAATATAAAATATTTAATATTTATGTATCATCAAGATGTATTCTCAATATATTCATATTTTATCCTCTCCTATCCACGTATTTAAATGAATAAATTCTATCAATGTCATAAATTTGATAGGAAAGAAAGAAAAACGATAGATTTACAAACCTGTTCGTATTTCTCCAACTCCTGATGATAAATCTGTCTAATTTGGGCAAGTTTGGCTCTGTAGTCCGAATGTTCGATGGCGTTGTCAGGTTGTCCAGGTGGTCCTCCAGCAGCGGCTGCAGCCGCTGCAGAGGCCGCC
>NW_006263480.1:681762-683763 GCF_000469605.1 Apis dorsata
CGATCAACATGTTATCCAACCTCATTAATTGAGGATCCGGTGGTTCCTCTTCCTGAGTATTTCTTAAAGATAGCACTGGAACAACGAAAGATAGGAGAAAATATTAATTCGAATTGACATTGGAAATTCTAACGAATGGTTAGTTATATGTAAATAATAATATTTATATATTTCATATCAGTGTATTTATCAATTAGAATCTGTTTGGTATGATAAAAGTTAAGAGAATATGATGATTGAATATTCGTACGGAATAAAAATGAATAAAATAGAATAAAAGAAATGACAAATTCAAAAAAAAAATCTCGTGATCTAAGTGATATGGAAAAATTACACAGATGTGCTTAAGGTTTTTTTCTATATATAAATTAGAAGAAAACAACATAAAATAACTATTACTTCAAAAGTATTAAATTTCTCATTTACAAATTACCATAAATTATAAATACAATAAAACCTTCCTTAAAAAAAAAAAAAATAAGAAAATTGATGCTTAGAAAAAATATTATTACTATCGTTATTTTATAAATCGCCTGAATAAAATCTGTACGAAAAATATACACATTACTTAACATTTGAATAATTAGTTTCCACAATGGCGCAAAAAAAAAAAAAAGTTCGAAAAATCGCTGATCTGTGAGAAGAGAGAAGAGCGCAGCTCGATAAAAAATTCTCTATCATAAAAGAATCAATTTTACTTCGATGCCCGCTCGTATCTTCATCCAAGTCCATCGATCCTCTCGCTCCTTTTGTCTTAAGGGCCGATGCACGCAGTGCTTTAGAAACGGGGTAGTTTTTCCACGGTGTGACACCGGTTTTATTGTACTTTTACGGCGCATGATGGAGCTGGACGACCCATAAAACCGCAGAGAGCGAGGGAACCACTTTCTCTTTCCTCCTCTTCCTTGCCCGCCTCGTGTCACACAGCTCTTCCAGAAAGATGCATCTTTCGACAGTTTTCACCGCCCCTCCTTGATGATACATAAACCAACACGTGCACGCACGAGTAAGCACGACGAGGGGGATGAACGACAGCCCGTGGAAACTCGTGCAAACTGCCGCGAGATATATACTTCCTCCCCACGGAACCGATTATTCTTTTCACGATTTTAAATAGCGACGAGTGTGTTGTTGTTGTTGTTGTTGTTGTTTGTCGAGCGAGAAAGTTGGCCGGAACAAAGAGCAAGGCTTAAAAGTAACCGTTTCAAAGGAAGATGGCTAGACTGAAAAGGGAACGCGGTTGTCGAGGAGGTGGGGGGAAATGGTGAATGGATGCAATTGTCGATGGAATAAAAATGGTAGAAAAGGAAAGAATAAAATTCTTTTTTTGTTATTCCGATAATAAATAAAGTGTTGCTTTTAAAAATCTGAATTTGACAAAAGGAATTCTTTCTCGCAAATTCACTTGAAACTTATTATTTTTCATTAATTGTTATACAATTGTGTAAATAATTTTTGTTGAATCAATATATTTCATATTTATTGGTGAAATTCAAAGTGTAACAGTTTAGATGTTATTATCGAAATTTTTAGAAGTGACAAAGATACACCCTGGAGGGAAGATTAAAATTAAAATATTAAAATTAAATTTAAAATTCCAAGTTCCCAAATTTGAAGAGTTTCATATACATATTTAGTGTATATATTACTTAAATTTTAACTTAAAAAATTAAAAATGTTTAAATAGTACCCATGGATAAGAGAAAAGGTTAAGGAATCCAGTTTTGGATGAAACGCAAATGAAAACAATTTCTACACCTTTCATTACAAATTCTTTCGTCCAAAATTCAAAATTTACCCCGGCTAAAATACCACGATACATTTTCCAAATGTACAACGTAACCCCAATCGTATATCCCTCGGCTGAGATTTGAGGATTGAATTAATCACATTTGCGGTTATTTGAGCCGTAATTTAAATTCGTTAGAACTTTTTTCCTCTGTCTCTCCAGGCACCACGTTTCCTCGCTCCAGCTTGGGGGAAGAAAAAAAAAAAAAAAAG
>NW_006263480.1:684141-687015 GCF_000469605.1 Apis dorsata
CCGGGATTCGTGGGACCGTGAAACGAATGCGCGGAACTAATGCATTTATACGAAGTGTAACAATTAGGGGTGCAGCCTCGGCAAAAGGGGTTGAAGTTTCAAATTCCTCCAGGGAGCCGAGTGAAAGGGTGAAGACACAAAGTCGATCACTGGGGAACCGTTTTCTTTGAGAAAGATGTTACGGGTCGCGCTAACTCCGTCTACCTTCCTATTCGTTAACGAATCTCTTCTCTTTCTCTCTTTCATCGTTTTGGAGGAAACGTTTTCAGAAACTTTTGTCGTATGCTCTTAAGCCTAGTTGGAGTTCTTAAGCCTAGAAGATTTAAGGTCTGTTACAATGTGAGAGGAGGGGGGTTTATTTTATGTTCGATTAAAAATTTAATTTCTTGTTCGAATGGTTATTTATACGTGAGATGTTCAATATATATTTGTTAAAGAAAGAAATGTGGAGAGATATCAAAGATCATTTTTGTGCTAGTAACAATTCAGAAGGTAAATAATGTTTTTAAAAAATTCACTCCTTAAATTCTTAATATGTGCATGTCTGATGATTGTTTAAATCAAATTATAACAAAGTCAAATCTAATTATATTGTATCATCTTAATTTTTTCTAATATAAAAAAATATTAAAATGTAACGTTAGAAATCTCAATTGATCTCAATCAAATTTTATTTTGATCTTTACATCAATCTTTTTCAAGTTCAAGTGAAGTAAGAACACACAAGCTAATAAAGACATCTAATCATATTAATGGATAATAATTGTATCTTATTCCAGATCAATGATTGCTTAAAATGTAACACAAAAATTAAATTCAATTACATTTTGATTCAAATTCAAATTATTAATCTTCCTCGCAAAATACTTTTGATTATTAGATATTTTTTAACCCTTTCTAAATCGTGATAAAAGATTGATTTACAGCTTTCTTCTTCAACAATCCCTCGTTAAACTTGGCGAGATAGTGTTAGAAAAAAGTATTCCATTCGATGCTGAATAACGTAAGATCTTGCAAACGAGTAGTTTCCAGTTTTCAAGAACGACTTAAAGAAAGGTTAACAACAGTCGGGAAGATATCGTTAAAACTTCGTTGGTACATCGGCCAGGAACTTTTCACGCTACTGTGGATAATTAAAAATGAAAAACCTTCGGCCACTATCGTTGCAAGCAACGAAATAAAACGTACGTTTATGGCGGTGTCGTAAGGAAGAAGTTGCTCCATTGAAAGTTAAAAGATCTCGAGCCATCGACGTTATCTTGCGTTTATTCGATGGAAGAAGAAGACTTTTGCCGGTATCTAGTAAGATATAGACAAATCTATGGAAGAAAAGAAGATGCATCGCGAGACTCAATTATCGCAGTCCAAAATTAGATTATTTTTTTATCTAATTAGTATAATGGTTAATCGTAATGCTAATAATGAAAAGTGGATAAATTTGAATTTATTATTATTTAAAGATTACTGTTTCAAATAATTTTTTGAATTAAAATTCTTCTTTTTTTCTTTCTTTTCAATAAAAATTTAATGAAAATATCGCGAAGCTTCAATTAATTTTTCATTCACAATCAACTGTGCTAATATCTTTCATTTAATGTAAGAATAATTTTTTAAGAAAATTCATAAAGAATAATAATTAAATAATTAAATTAAACGACGTATAAAATAATAACATTACAAATTAAAATTTAATTATTGAAATAAAATAAAAAGAAAATATTTTAGAGATTTGGACAAATATTTTTCTACGTGATGATCATAGAAAAGAAATTTGAATATATTTTAAGATACGATTAGTATTAGATTCGTGAATTCATTACTAATATCAAATGAAAAGATAGTTGACAACTATGTTAAAAAGGATGTAAAAATCTTTGAGACATTCGAGTTGGGCAGGATCCAAAAAATTAAGAAACAAGTTGAATATATTTGAATTTTAAAATAGGTTCTGAAATTGTCTTCTCTAAGTATCTTTATCTCTTTTATGATTGAAATTTCGCTTCGTTTCGTTGGTACTTGATCGAGCACAATTATTTATATTTCCTTTTTTAGCCAAAAATTAATATACGACCATTATTTAATGAATAAATGCATCGTCATGCGGAAAAGGAAATATTTTCCTGGTTGTCGATTATATTTTCGTGACAAGAGGTAATAAGACGCTATTACTTCAACCATTACAATACTTATCTACTATCATGTTCCCTGTTTATGAATAATTCTAAATAAAAAAAAGGATAAATACACATGATAATCAGCATAATGCAATAACGTTTCCTTATTTATGAAAAATCGAATAAATATGTATGAATAACGTAACAATCGACAGACGATGCCTTCTAATAAAGAAAAAGATGAAGCCTAGTATCATGACGTATCCATAATCCTTGGCTAACAAATTAGAACTCGTAATTTTCAACATTTTTCGTTGCGTTAATAAAATTCACAGACCTGAACGAAATTTAATTGCAAATTTAATTTTCTTCAATTATCATCCGCGATGAGTTTACTTGCGTTAACTTAGATTTAAAGAGAAAACACACTTAATAAAAAAAACAGTTAATTACACGCAATTTAACAATCGACAAGAAATTATCACTATAATCAAATATATTAAATTTAAAACACTGGAGGCACTGTTAAAAAAAAAATCGTAATATTTAAAATTCTCTCCCCTCCATATACAATAATATTGAACGGAAGGAAATCGCGAGCAGGAAAAATTAAGCGCTCGGCCGAAAAATTATTTTCGGGTATCGAGCGGGAAGAAAGTAATCGGGGGTGGCTTACGGGCAATAATCTGGCTATTAAGGGGTGTAAGGGGTGGGGGGCCCTTGGTACCGGAGTCGGCACGACGACGCAAAGACTGCTAAC
>NW_006263480.1:687214-691209 GCF_000469605.1 Apis dorsata
TCCTGCGGGGGTCCTTACAAGCGCGTAAACTCAGTTTTACTAGCAGTTAACATTTTACGACTGAGACGGTCTGCCTTTTCACCCCCTGTTCTCCTCTATCACCTCCCTCCCCCCTCTTCGTCTTTCTAGATCTTCCCAACACACACGGATTCGTCACACGCGGTTTGTCCCGGGTGAAACAGTGGCCGTACAAAACGTACAAAGCCGCGATACACAACGCTCGTCGTTTTCGAGGGTCGTTAGCGAGCGAACTACATTAATATGACACCGTTGAAGATCGAGCTAATTGCCCGACTAATTCACGTCCTGTTATATAACGACGGGGACAAAGTTTGCGCCGTTTAGAAAATCGTCCAGATTATCGTCGTATTTCGTATATCCGCGGATCGTCAGATTTCCTTTCTTTTTTTCTTCCCTGGGTCGAGATATTTTAAAATTTTGTTTATATATATCGTACGTAATTTATTTTCGATTTTCGAGGATGAGAATTTTTATTCGATTATATTATAATATTATTTGTGAATAATAAGTCTCCACACTCTTTCGAAGATTCATCAATTTTAAAAATTGATCCTCTAAAAATTCTAACAAGAATTCTAAGAATTATCTAAAAATACAAAATAACTGAAAAACATAACTAATCATCCTCCTCCAAATATAAAACTCAAAAAAAAAATAAAACTCCATATATTTTCACAATAATTTTACCACGGAATGGCTTTTGGAGAGATAAATCTCCAAAAAAAAAAAAAAAAAAAAAAAAAAAGAAAAATATATAAGAAAACGTATCTGGTGCTCGCGATAAATCAGATCGAGCGAGCACGAGGTGGACGAGAGAGAGGAGATTCGGGGCGAGAGGCCCTAAAATATGCAAGGTTTCCCGCGTGTACACGGAGAGGAAAAGAGGAGGGGCGAGGCGAGGAGAGAAGAGAGAAGAGGGTGAAAAGAGAAAATCGAAAATCCCTCGTCGAAACAACCCTTGGGATAATTTAGATCCGGGGAGAGAGGGAGAGAGAGAGAGAGAGTGGAGGCACGGCAACAGCCAGAGCGGGGGAACGCCGCCGTTGGTGTGTATTGATCTAAACGGGAACCCGTGAAAGCAATTAAGATAAGGCACGGTAACAAAGGGTTGTCGGCTGCTACCCGCTTTTCACCGTAGGAAAACAGAAAGAGAGGAGGGGGGCGGAGCGGGGAGGGAAGGGAAAATAGAAAGGTCGGTGGAAAGTAGACGGGCGATAGAGAAGAAAAGGGACGCATCACCAGAGGGGGAGGGGGTTAAAAAGCATCCCCTGAGCGGGGGCGTATCGAGTTAAATCCCACCTGATACCGTGGAAACGGAAATTTTATTCGGATACGTTAAATAATTCTTCGGTTCGGTTGTCTTTGGCGATCGTTTGAGCGATGGGTTTAAACGGATCTCGCGATTTGTTTGAATTTGTTTGAATTTTCATCGCGTGTTGTACGCGTTCGATTGATACAAGTTTTTTTTACTAGATTTTTCGAATTTTGCAAGTAAATCGAATGCTCGAATGAATTAATTTTTTTATTTTGCACTGTGCAGCCAGATTTGATTTAAATTTTTTGAAATTATATTTATATTCGTGTATATGCTTTATCTTATTATTTTATCAGAAATTGAAGATACATATCTGTTAATATTGTAACAGCAAGTAAATTAATTCGTCGGTATTTAACTTTTATGAACATGTCCATCAATTGGTATGCTTCAAAATCAACTTTAAAATCAATGTTGACGAAAAAAGACTCGAGTTGTTCTGACTCTCAAATATAAAACGATTATCACGATTCACTCAAAGATCATCTTGCTAATATATTACAATCGCTAATAATTTAAATGAACGATTTATGATATTAATTCATTTGTATTGTAAGATCATTATTTCATGTCTTGCTACTATATTAATCAAATCACCGATGCGTTAAGAAACCATGGAGAAGACAGTTTGCCAAATCGAATCACTATTCACATTATTCCCACGATTGATCTCATGATTTCAATTATTTCTTCGATGTTTTTAGAAAAAAGATTGGGATCTTTGACGAACACACCTACACACGCGATAGAAAATCCGATAAAGCGTAATGAACAATCGCGAGTTGATGCATGGATGCATAAAATCGTACGTAGATAAAATAAACCGACAAATGTACAAAAGCAAATAAATAAATAAATTAAAAAAAGGAAATCGATTTGTTCGTAAATTGCGTTTACATCGACTTGAAATGCAAAGGGGGGGGAAAAAAAAAAAATAGGAAGCAATTAACCGACGTTAATTTACGTCATGATAAAATACATTAACCGAAATTGCAAATTTTACCTTTTGCAAACATTGAAGTAATTGTAATTAATAAGGGATGGACGATGGTGTGAGTATAATCGGAGCTTGAATAATGGCCCTATCGATTCTATCAGGGTTGGTAACGTGACACAGGAATCGGCGTTTATTTGAAACGTGAATTCTATGCTAGAAAATCTATGCGAAACGCACAAATGTAAAGCTAATTCGTTTGTCGGTTTTATGTATTTCGCGTTTGCCACCGATGATATATCTAGCGTGAGACGATTTTTATATCGCATCGTGTAATATTCATTTTCACGTACATCCATTAAATAAGTTCGAAAAGTTATTTGAAAAATTGAAATGATTAAAAAAAGACGTGGAAAATATGTAATATATTTATTCATATATTCGTAAGTGAATTCAATGAAGAAATATATTATAACTGACGATACAATCGAGTAAATAAAAAGAATAAATAGAAAATATCTTGTATCTTTATTTTTTTTAAATTCAATGTTCTCAAAAAATGATCCTTTATATTTTCACACTAAAGTAAAATTATAAGTCCTATAAGTTTATTCATATTTAATTAATGTCGAGAAATAACCAATGTCGTTCACGATTTACTTACAACATTATTCCTTTTTTCTTATTTTTATCCACATCACCATGATTTCGAACACGCGGATAATTCAAAAATCGATAAAAAGAAAATTATGGAAAAATACTTCATTCGAAACTTCTTTCATTATCTTCTTCCCTGGAAAGGGAGATCGATTCCCAAAATCCGCTTAATTTCTTCTCGCCCTGAACTTTCTTTTTTGCTCCCTTTTCGTCCCTAATACGCGACCAGATGTAAGACGGAACGGAAAAGAAGAAGAAAAGAAAAGAAGAGAAAAAAAGAAGAAAGGTAGGGCGGGGATAGAATAGCTGCTCTTTTAATTCTGGAGGGTGAATCCTGGCGGCAGGGCCGCGCGAAGGGGAACAAGGTGGAAAGAAGAGCGTTACCCGAGGGATCTGATATCGACACCGAGCTGTAAGAATATCCGGCCCTCCTCTGATTTACGAAAGAAATCGAGCCAAGAGAGGTATTCTGCGTTGTTGATATCGTGTTTCGCTTCGTTACGGGCGCTAGTTCTGCTCGAGTGCCTTTCAGAAAGGTAGCATCGTCGCGTGTCAGGCATTATCGTATTGTCAGATCCTGAGAAAGACGATCGTTGGCTCCGAGTCCTTGAGTCATTTCCTTTGCGTTTCCAATCCGTGGAATCCCTTTTCCTTTCTTTTTTTTCTTTTTATTTATTTTTTTTTTTTTTTATTTTTTTTTTTTTTTATTTTTTTTTTTTTTTATTTTTTTTTTTTTTTATTTTTTTTTTTTTTTATTTTTTTTTTTTTTTATTTTTTTTTTTTTTTATTTTTTTTTTTTTTTTTCATTTTTACACTTGGCTATGCAGCGGAATAAGAGGAGAGAAATTGAGGAAAATAAACGCTAGGTGCAATATGCTGTCCAGTGTGCTAAAATTGTCGGCTAGTTTTTAGACTTTTTACTTCGTTTGTATTAATTTAGAATTCTAATAGCAGGTAGAAGCTTCTAAATGATTATTAAATAGATAGATAAATGTAAATGATTGTAAAGTAAAGGAAAAGAGTGATTATTTTTAAAAAGTAAATTAATTAATTAATAGTAACAAGTTA
>NW_006263480.1:691555-692112 GCF_000469605.1 Apis dorsata
ATTTAGAATTATAATAGCAGAAACTTCTATATGATTATTAAGTACATAGATAAATGTAAATGATTGTAAAGTAAAGGAAAAGAGTGATTATTTTTAAAAAGTAAATTAATTAATTAATAGTAACAAGTTAACAGATTTAGTGATGTTCCAATATTTCAGATTTATTAATTGTTTCACAAAAATTTTTAGACTTTTTACTTCGTTTATATTAGAATTTAGAATTATAATAGCAGGTAGAAGCTTCTAAATGATTATTAAGTACATAGATAAATGTAAATGATTGTAAAGTAAAGGAAAAGAGTGATTATTTTTAAAAAGTAAATTAATTAATAGTTTCACAAAAATCTATTTGCATATAATATTAATTTTGTCTTAGAATAAGAATACATTAAAACGTTTAACATAAAATAATACATTATTCGAAGCAAAATACATTCTTTCAACACAATATTTTACTACTTATCCACATTTCTTCAACATTTTCTCTCTAAAACCTATTTTCCGTCAAACTCTCGAAAAGAAATCATAAAAAAAAAAAAAAAAAAAAAAAAAAAAAA
>NW_006263480.1:692177-692889 GCF_000469605.1 Apis dorsata
CGACGTAACCGGTTTTTAAAAATTGCACACCTATATCGCGCACGCAACGTTACAACGCCCCATATCCCGTGATACGCAATCTCCGATCCTCCACGGATTGTGATTCGAGCGAACAGAAAGAGGGAGAGAGAGAGAGAGAGAGAAAAAACGAAACACACGTAACAACGAATAAGTAAATACATATCATTTATTTTAATCCAACGGCATTGCACACGCCGTTTATGATACCGAGTTTCCCCGAGCGTGAAAAAAAAAAAAAAAAAAAGCGAGCGAAAAGTTCTGATCTGGCCTGGTATTCTGAATTTCCTTCTCCTCCTCGCGAATAATAATAACGGGTTTCGGATAGACGACAGGGTGCGCCGCGCTTCCGGTTCGGGCGCGCCTCTCGTCCCCCTCGCGCGAGCCAGAGAACTTTCCTACGATTTCTTTCTTCGCGCTTTGCCAATTTCGTGCTTCCTGCCCGCCGAAAAAGAATCGTGCTTCGAACGATTTCTCGCGTTCGCGGCCATGTTTCCTCCCCCTCCGCCCCCCTCTTTCCTCGCGTCGACAACTCGCCCGACCATATCCTTCGACGCGCGTTGTTCCGCCAGGAGGCTTCTCCCTCCTCCTCGCTTTTTTTCCTTTTTTTTTATCATTCTCTTTCCTTCCTTGAGCCACTTCCGTCCCTTTCCCCCGCGGCTCGCGGCTTTTCCACCATCGCCGTAAATCAAAA
>NW_006263480.1:693045-701749 GCF_000469605.1 Apis dorsata
CGCGAAACCCCGTGTGTACCGGGTGTCCCGAACGACCGACTATCCCTTCCTTCCTTCCTTCCTTTCTTCCTTTCTCTTCATCGGTCTGGCGCCATGCTGCGAGTCGAATGACATTCGCGAGAGATATTTCTGCTCTTCGATAAGTTTTTTTTTTAAGGCGTAAGAGAAGAGGAAGGCTTATATAAAGGGGATGTAAAAGAAGAAGAAAATGGTGCATTCTTTGTCGTAGTTAACAAATCGTCGAGTGGAAATTTACTATGGAACGATCTTATAATTTTGTACCATTGAAGGAAAAAAAAAGGAGAGAATTTATATTTTAAAACAATTTTAACAAGGTATTATCTTCCGACTTGTTTAAAAGAAATGATTAATTCAATTTTTTAAATTTTCCGCTTTAAATATTAACATTTAAAAAAATATATATTTCTTCGAGAAAAAAATCCAATAACCAAGATCGATGATCCCTTTACTTGATCCGAAACATTTCTTTTTCCGCCATTTGCCGTTCGAAGCGTAGACCTCCGCCGTAAGGAGGAGGTAAAAACTAAATCGAAAGGAGAAATAGTCGCGATATAAATCCTCGCGAAGATCCCCGTCCCTTGTTACATTATATATCCTGTAAAATCACGAGAAATATCGTAGGAAGGACAACGGGCATAAGGAGAAGGCCGCAAGAAGCATCCCCCTCCAGCGAGGACGCGAGAAAGAAAGGAGGGTGGAGGGTCGCCGGCAGAGGCTGTGCTGTAGGGTCGAATAAAATTTTACGGCCGCGAAATCGTCCAATAATTGTTACGGCTCGCTTTGATCGCGTAAAACACGTCGTAAACGTCGAAAGGGACGACCCCCTGGCCGGCAGGAATTACTCTTAACCCCCTTACGGAGTATTATGCCGCATTACCGGCAATGCTGCGTTCGCGTCTGCACGCCTCCCCCGCCCCTTCCCGCGCTGTATATCCTTTCGAAAATCTTATCCTTCGGGCTCAGGGTGATGGCAGGCGGTCCACAATCCGCACCCCATAAAATGGGCGAGAAGGGGCGATAGCTTTTGCATCACGGCTGTCTCCAGCCAATTTTCTCACTTTTCGCGTTAATTTAACCGCCGAGAGGGACGATTGTATTACAACTCTCTGTCGGGTTTTCTTTCTTACGAGTTTGTTTCTCGATTTCAACGCGAGGGGGAAATCGTGTTTCACAACGTGTGATTAATGTTAATGTTAAACGCGAATAACCACGATGGTTATTTATAGTAAGTACACTGAATGAATGTAAATACGAATTTTATATTAATTCAGAAATTATGCGAGTAATTTCGTGTGCAAATAAAAATAACTTTTGATCTTTTGGAAACCAACGAGCTAATAGAATATTATACTTTTACGTTTTTCTGACAAACGTATACCCATTATCGCGAAACTTGCGTTTCTTCGAATTCATTTTTTACAGTGTTAAAAACTTTTATCGTTTCAATCGTGAAATGATCGAGGAAAAAAAATTTCAAGTTACAGTCTGAAATCATCTTGAAAATGAAAAATATATAAATTAACATACATTTACTTTACCTGAAATAATTTAAACTAACCAAAAACAATAATTCTATCCTTATAAAAATCTTATCACCTCTTATATCCTCAAAACCCATCGATTCCTTCGAGAACTTTGCACGAAAAAAAAGATCGCCCTAAAACCGTTGCCCTAGGGCCGTTTCTTTCTTCGAGAAAGAGCTAGAAGCAATCTCCTCTCTCTTAAAAAAAAAAAAAAAAAGAAGAAGAAGAAGAAAAATACAACTGTTAATATATTCAAGCAAAATGATTACATCGTGCAGAAATATCTCGGGACCAAGACTCGAGCTTACGTGGCCTCCACCTCTTCTTCCCTCTCTTATTTTCGAGATACGACCTTCTCTCTCCCTCTCTCTCCCTCCGTCCGTGTGCCACACACCAAGCAGTTGGGCAAGATCTTTTAATGAAACGCGGATGTTAGAATGGCAGGAATGCTGCAAAATGGTCTAGGCGTGCTATGTACTCTACGTGGAAACGTACACAAGCGCGTCTTGTGATCCGGCTCAGCGCCGGCTCGAGTAACACGTACACACGCGCGCAGAGCCGCGTGTACGGGAACGTTTCGCACACGCGAGAGAGTGGAAAAGCGTCCACGTACGCAGAGAGATGTATATGTGCAGAGGAGAGCGGTAGATGGCGGCGTCTCGAGGCAAATTAAGCCCCTCGACTCCGCCTCGGCTTCGTTATTGAAGTGGCATTCCTGCTTGGGAAACCCTCGAGGACTTGTCTCCTGTGTGTGTACGCCGCGACGACGATAACTAGACTTTTTAATAGCTTAATAACGGCCGAAGATATCCGCGACGAGGGTTAACGAGGAGCCGCGGATCGGGATCCGGAGGTCGAAATTTACTTTGCCACGCACAACCTCTCGATGGATGGTGGTAAGCAAATCGTTGGTGGTGTGTTATGGCTCGCCTCCGCTTTGCTATATGTATATATACCTGTATCGATCGAAAGTTTGGAATGAGGAGAATTTAGGAGGAAATTTAGGATTTTGTTGACGTCATGGATCTTATTAGAATTTGAGAATTCCAGAGGAAGGGAAATTTTTTTCAAAAAAAATTTAATGGAAAAAGTGGAATTATTGTTATTGGAGCGGTGATCTCGAAACGTGGCAATTATTAACAGTGAGTAGCATTCTTACAATAACGATGATTGCAATTTAATTAAAAATTGGAATAATTATCGTCGTGTTTCGTTGCAACATTTTCTCTGTTTAATTTAATTCCAGAATTAAGAAGAATTCGCATTTGTGTATTTAATATTATAAGAAGTCCATGATGATACGAGATGCTTAAAGTTTATTATCAGATAATAAAATAACGATTTCAATCGTTTATTCAGATGAAGCCAAAGAACAAAGTTGAAGAAATACAAGAAAGATAAAAAAGACTTTAAACTTCATTGTTAGAAACGTAGATTCAATTCCTGTCACGCTTATTATGTCGTTGTTTATCACTAGTCTCAGCCACCAGAAACTGTTCAATTTCACATTTATAAAATTTGTAAAAAAAATTCTTAAGAAATATTCGTGTACGAAGTTCACGTGAAATTTTCTGCAAGTTATCCGTTCGATAATTAAAAGAACACGATACATCAAAAATGTTAATTATTGCAGGAAAAGAAGTCAATTTAATAATCCTTTCATTCGATAATCCTTTTAAATATTGTCCCGCGGCAAAAGGTTTCTCGTTACGATACGAGATTAGCTTGCATTAACGCGGTTATAACGAACGGCAGAAGAACGAAGCGCCGGTTCATTACCCAGAACAGAAAGGATAAAATAAGAATACAGTGTGTATAAACGGAGTTTAGAAAGAAGGAGAGGAAGAGGAGAAAGAGACAGGAATAAATACGCGAAGGGAGGGGAGAGAAAGAAGGAGTATTAAGGAAACGTTGCAAGATTAAAGGAAAATGGGGGGTTGAAAAAGAAGGGGGAGAGAGAAGGAAAGCGATAGCGGATCGAGAAAGAAATTCTTATTGCCTGGCAAGTCCGGCTTTTCCGCAATATACAGCACAGGTGTACCGAATGTGTACACCCCATACCACCCTCTCCTCCCTCGTACACCCACTCTCGTCCGTAAGGGTAGAAACAGCTCCGTGCACGCATGGTCAGGACCGTATTCTGTCTAGTGAAACCCATTACTCTTTGCTCTTGTTTCGTTTCTCCCCGACCATAATATCTATCCCCTCCCCTCTTTCTTTCTTTCTTTTTTAACGCGATACACTGGACGTATATATATAAAAAAAAAAAAAAAAAAAAAAAAAAAAAAAAACGGAAAGGTAAAAGTTATCGTTTTCCCCGCACACGTTATTATCGTTCTTTTCTCAAGGGATGGTTGGAAAAGAATTTATACAATTCACGACCACGAAGAACGTTTGTATATTACCCTCGCAATACATCTTATCGATACAGGCCGACAAACGAGGAACGAGGCTTTTAAGCGAATAAAATTATTGCCTCGAACGAACGAGGGGCAGGGGATAAGGGGTTAATCACGACAGAGAACGAGAACAACAATACACCGTGTAAGTGGAACGCTGATTAAAAATAGAGGTCGATTTATACTTAAACCTATTGTAAAATTCAACAGGAATGGCAATCGATTGAACGAAGTTGACAAGGGGGAGGAGGAGGCGGCCTGGGTGGTGTACACCACCCAGTGTATGGAGTTAAAGTCTACCAACCTCGTGGTCTATAATACCTAATGACTTTATAACCTGGTTTATTTCAACAAGCGGAGGCGAGCATCCGCGAGAAACCGGTAAACCGGTATATATTCGCAGACACCGTTCCCCGACCGGTGTGCGTAAATCATTCGGTCTCTCCTTGCAACCTGACTTGGGGAAACTGAACATGGGGGAGGGAAGGGAGAGGGGAGTTTACAACAACTTCGACCAAAGAGTCACAGGGAGCTTAATCTCGTTCCAACGATCTTGAAATAGCAAACGAGGGAATAAACTTGCGATAAGAATCGAGGACGTTTAAATAGATTTTGAATCGCTGCGAAACGGCGGCCATTCTCTCTTCAAAGGAATTCCTTCCGAAAGAGGGAAACGAAGAAGAAGAAGAAGAGGAGGAGGAGGGGAAAAAAGAGCAATGGATGGAAAATATTTATACCCTCGATGGCGACCTTTCATCCCCCTCCTCCCTTCGAAGGAAAGGGAAAAATATTCAAGGGTTAATTCCATCGTAGATACCTCCTCCACACTCTCGTCTCGTCTTCTTACTACCGAATCGTTCGCGGGTGTCCCGTGAATTTCGCGTAAAAATCTGCTCGTTCCTCGTGCAAATGTATATATTTGTTATTTCCTTGGGTAGAAAAATCCTGCTGAGTTGCGGAGTATTTCCTTTGAAGAGAAAGAGAAAGAAAGAGAGAGAGAGAAAGGAAACGTTTCCTCTTTCTCGTTCCTTTTTCAAAGAGTGGGAGGCGAGCAGAGCACATCGAGCAGAAGGAACGAGGGGGTGAGGAGAGAGAGAGAGAGAGAAAGAGAGAGAGGGCTAGCTGGCTGGTAAGCGAGAGGAGGAAGGGAGGAGACAGGGGTAGAGCGACGTTCCTGGGGGTGGAGGCGCAGGAGGCAACGTGGCGTATTGATCGAGTGGCTCTCGCGTCGACTACCACACCGCTTTCGAGCCACCCGGTATAGGTGAGCGTCTGCGTTCGTGTTCCTAGGCGAAGAATCGTGCGTGTGTTGTAAACGTCGTTCAAATGCATGCTTCCACTGTCGGGACTATTGTTTATGTATCCATCGTAGTCACAGGGTGATTCAAAAATTAGATCTCATCGAATTTTGATAAACTACTTTGTATTCAGAAGGGGATGAAAGCGTTCGAATTATACGAACCCGAAATAAAATATACGAATTCGAGATACATTATGCTTAAAAATATTGGATAAATATATATTGGATATCAAAAAAATATATAATTTCGTCAGATTTTACTAATAGTCATTTTTCCGTAGGGGGTGAGAAAAGCGTTCGATTTATACGAACGCGAAATGAAATAGGAATTCGATACATTACTGCTTAAAAATACTAGATAAATATATATTGGATATCAAAAAAATATATAATTTCGTCAGATTTTACTAATAGTCATTTTTCCGTAGGGGGTGAGAAAAGCGTTCGATTTATACGAACGCGAAATGAAATACGAATGCGAGATACACTACTGCTTAGAAATATTAGATAAATATATATTGGATATCAAAAAAATATAAAATTTCGTCAGATTTTACTAATAGTCATTTTCCCGTAGGGGGTGAGAAAAGCGCTCGATTTATACGAACGCGCAATGAAATAGGAATTCGAGATACATTATTGCTTAAAAATATTAGATAAATATATATTGGTAATCAAAAAAATATATAATTTCGTCAGATTTTACTAGTAGTCATTTTTCCGAGGGGGAGAAAAGCGTTCGATTTATCCGAACGCGAAATGAAATAGGAATTCGAGATACATTATTGCTTAAAAATATTAGATAAATATATATTGGATATCAAAAAAATATAAAATTTCGTCAGATTTTACTAATAGTCATTTTTCCGAGGGTGAGAAAAGCGTTCGATTTATACGAACGCGAAATGAAATAGGAATTCGAGATACATTATTGCTTAAAAATATTGGATAAATATATATTGGATATCAAAAAAATATAAAATTTCGTCAGATTTTACTAATAGTCATTTTTCCGTAGGGGGTGAGAAAAGCGTTCGATTTATACGAACGCGAAATGAAATACGAATTCGAGATACATTACTGCTTAAAAATATTAGATAAATATATATTAGATATTGGAAAAATATAAAGTTTCTTTAGATTTTTGATAGTAGCCATTTTTTCATAAAGGGTGAAGCTTTTCGAATTATACGAATGCGAAATATATTAACACTGAAAAGTAGATGTATGTTTATCTTATCTATAAGATATATTCTAATTTAAAAAGAAATTATATATAAAATAATCTAAAATCTCGGATCAATATATCTTTATATAAAATATCGAAAATTTATACTATAATTTATAATATGAAAAATATGTTACGTAAAAATGAAGAGAATCTTTTTGCAATTATACTTTTTCATATTGTTCAATATTATATACAAACTGTAATTATAACCAGATAAAAAAATTCTAAACGATAAGAGATTTTCTTAATGTTTATCAAAATTAAATATATCAATGATACAAATACGTATAAAAATTTTCCAACAGATAATTACATCAATCCATTGACTGATTCCACGAGAAGATGATAAATCATTAATTCACCTTCAATTTCTACAATTTTGCTAAAATTCGAATAAATATAAACGATATCTTTATTCATTTATCGCGAAATGTGAAATCTTTTGCAAAAACCAAACTCGATAATCGAAAAATCTATTTTTCGCTCAACGTATTATAAAAAGAATAATTTTTCCCTAAATGGACACGATTAACTCCTCCAAGTTTTTTCCTTCGCCAAAATTTTATCATATTCATCGAATATCGTTAAAACTCATCGACTTCCTCATTCCAAAGCACGATCGATCCTCTTCGACGATACCTCTCTCTAAACATATCTTTGACGTTTGTCAACTCCAGAATCAGCACACACGGCTTTTGTATATGCACGCGGATATACGCGTAGATTCAGCCGCGTATCCGCGGTGCACCAAACTGTACACGAGCGCGCCTCGTATATAGGGAGGACAAGAGGCAATGGTCAGAAAATAACTCAGTCGGCGGCGTTCCCATGTGCACAGCCTCGTACGTGTGCGTTAAACGCGGCTGTGAGCGTTGAAAACACCATGATCTATGGTGTGCGCATCCTACGAATAACGCGGTGACACTTGGCCTGGAAAATCTCCCAAGCATATTCGCATGGTCGGCCCAAGTTTTGCGGGTAACGATTATCGTAAAATTATCCATATCAATTACATACAGAACTCGTTATAAATATATTTATTAATCTAATTGCAGTACAAGTGAAACAACAAATATCAAAAAAAAGAAATCGATAATTTCATCATTTTATTTATTTCAAATAAAATAAGGTGATATTGGTCTTGAAAGATCAAATGTAAGTTGGAAGAATTTTTAAAAATCGTTGGATTTTTTAACTAAGGGGAGTTGGAAAACACAAGCAAGTTTTGCAAGAGGAAAAAAAAACCTCTCTCTCCGAACTCTTTAGCGGGATCTGCAATTTTTCCAGTATCCCCTTCTCGGGGATGGACAGGAGACTTTCGCGTTTCATTTTCATGCCGGTGGCTCCCGTGGGCGTCATAAACGCACGCCTCGTGTTGGTGCATCACCATTGGAAAAACTGCCCCTCACCTTCTCACGCCCCCGATTCGGTTTCCAACTAACGAGACGTACACCCTCTTGCGCGGCTCTAACACACGAAAACCCACGCTAAACGTATCGATGATGGAAACTTCGCCCCGAGAGACAATCTCGTTATTCCCGCCATCTATAAACTATCGTGAAACTTCTCTCTCGAAACTCGTTTCGTTCGCAAGAATTAAAAAGCGAGCAAAAGGACGTGTCCGATGCGAGGGGCCCGTTGCTCTCGTTCAGTTCACCAACTCGTACAAAACTCAAGATAAAATTATATTATATTTATTTCGATTAATTAATTAATTCAAAAATTCGACGATTGTTAATGCCATTTTGAAATATTCGTCATAGTCTTTTCTCAATTGCAAGTATCATCGCTAGTTTTTCATAATTGAAATGATCTTATTATTACCTTATCTCATATTCTTGTGATTATTTAATTAAATACATTTTAATTCTATAGAAAAAAAATGGAGTAAAAAAGAGATTTTATTTACCACCGATTTAAATATTAAATCTGAATTTTCTAAAATTTTACTTCTTTCATTTTACATTCACGGTTTTGAAAAATTGAAAAGTTATTTTATGAAACGAGTTTCACAAAGACGGCACATTTTTCGCGTTCTGATTATAGCGAGCGGGAAGAGAACAAAGGAAAAAATCGGATAATACGGTCCTTGGTGGAGGCTCTAATGGAGCCATAGAGATCAGGCACGGCTTCTAGAGGGACTAGAGAGGGTAATCCGTCCCTGAGGAAGGGTGGTCCGACGCCACTGTCGGCTCAGCTTCATCCCCGCCAGTCGCTCATCGAATGGGGG
>NW_006263480.1:702007-709990 GCF_000469605.1 Apis dorsata
TCGGCCGGCAAGGCGCTCGATATCAAATCGTCGAAAAACCATTGTGAAAGTATCGAGGTCGAAACCGTCGCTGGCCGAATATATATATATACATATACGTTTAATCCGTGGAATCTCGCGGCCCAACAATTTTTCAATTTGCCCTGCCCCGTTCCCGCGATTAACCGCGATCGAAACGATAACCTTACGAACGTTACGTAGCGGCCAACGATCAATTTGATTCTTATCCAATTACTTTCGACCGGTTAATCTCGTCGAGCGGGGAAAAAAAAAAATTTTTTTCCCTCCCTCTTTCGAAAAATTGTGCAATGAGAGAAAGGCGTGATTACGGGAAAAATTCATGCGTTATCTTCCCATACGTTGCGACGATTATATTAAAAATTTGTGCACCGTACGAAAACACGTATATATATATCCGAACGCAAGAAGAATCTACATGTAGGTAGAGGCACGTAAACGCAACCCTCTTTCGCGGCTGCAGAGACATTTTTCTCGTGGTATCCCCTATGTATGCATAATGCATGCAGCCAGGATGCCGCAGACTCTTTACGCGTCGAGAATTCGAAATCGTTCGTCGTGAAAATTCTCGCTGCCGAGAAGAGAAGGCTCACGTCGACTCTTGTAACAACCGACTCCCCCGTTCGATCAACGAAACAGCGTATTTAAATCTTAAATGTGCGATTTAGAGAACGGTATAGAATTTTTTAAAATATTAGGAAAGATAAATTCTTCTTCTTCGTAATCTTTTTTCTAAATATGGATAATATTTGTCAAAGATTTCAAGAGGATTAAGAAATCATATTGCTGAAAATAACTATAAATAATCACTGTATATATAATCACATTCGCCTCGAAGTTTCACCGAATCTTTTTACACAATTTCATTTGTAACCCTATCTCTTCGAAAAAGAGAAAAAAGGAAGAAAGAAAGAAAGAAAGAAAAAGAAGAAAAATAATATCAAGTGTGTAATTTATCGAGAATAATTCGTATATATTTCGCTCGAAGCATTAACTGATATCAGATATTTTCACTTTCTCTTCGTGCAATTTTTATGGAATGTTTATTCCGGCGTAGATAAAAATCAAGCGGCGAGCAACGATTTCGCCGGTTGCCATCGTCGTTTTCGCGCGCGGCAACGCAGATAGAAAATCAGTACCGATACCGAGGCGAGGGATTAAAGGCAGGGCCGTGATCGAGAACGGGGGCGCCCCGTGCACTCGAAACGTCATATTCGAGCGCCGTTTCTGTACCAGACACACGGGACCTGTTGCTGTCGAGTTTACGGTGTTTTTACGAGCGAGGTTACAGCCACCCCTGAGTACGGGGGCTGAACACACCCTCTCCCCGCGGAAACGATATCCCTCTTCTCATTGCCAGTACCTCCATGCCAGAAACCGGGGAAAAGAGAGGGACTGGAAACCGAAACGGCTATCCGTTTATCTCTTCCCCTACGACTCTCTCTCTCTCTCTCTTCGTTTTTTATCTCTCTTCCTTTTTTTCCTTTTTTCGCTCGCTCCAAACAAACGATCCGACGAATAATCATTCGGATCTTCGCTCGACGATGAAATCAGAATTGCACGTTGGTCAAAGGTCGAGCGTGAACTGGCAAAATACGATTCGGCAAATAACACTCGGGAAAGAATCGTTTGTCCACCGTTTGCGTGACTGCTCGTAATACACTGTGCGAGATTCGTGAAATGCACTATATCCCATGCTACCACTCGCAAGGATTTTACAAAGTGAAATAAGGTAAGTGAAATAATAAGACGTGTAATCTTGAAATCTTGGAATTATGGATCAGAAGATTGAAAGAAAATGAAAATCGTTTCGTGCAAATAAACTGTCTTTTCAGATTCCATTTTCATATTCTTCCTTGCATCATCTTTCTTTCACATCGAATAAATCAAAGAATCATCAAATATAAGATCAGTATATGTGAAACTTCTCAAATTAAATTCGTTGATTTGAAAACTGTGCTATGAGACAATTTCTTATTCTCTCCTACTCGAGAATTATATATCCTTCAAACGATACAAATGGCGCGAACGTCTCTGCATTATCCCACATCTTCTTCCTCCCCCCTTCCGCGGATCAAACTTGGGGGAGGGAGTGCGTAGAATCGAGAGAATCGAATCACGTCCACGGTACAGAAATTTCGGTTGGAGGCGAGAAAAGTCGAAGGGGAAGATTGTCGGCGCGGGAAGGGAGGGGGTGACTTTCGACGAGAGACGAGTGGCGCGCGCGTATATACGGAGGGATAGAAACAAGTTGGGCGGTTGGAGTGTTGAGAAAGTTTCTGGCCGTCGGTAAAGGTAAGGGAAACTTTCCAACTATACCCGAGTTTTGTCTCGCGCAATTAGAAGTTCCCTGTATTATTCATAGCTAACGTTGCTCCACCTAGTCCCAACGGCTCCCACCGACCTTCCACCTTCCATCCACCCGCTTCTTCCGCCTTCGATACCGCCTTCGAATGTCGGGGAGCTTCTGTGGCCCGCTTCTTCGTAACGCGCAAAACTCAAAGACCACCAACGAGAGAGGCGCACAAGTCGCGCACGGTTCATGAATTTTAATGAAATCTCCCATCTCACCCCGGAGAGATGGAACCTCTTTCGTGTATATCCACTCCCCTTTTTCTCTCTTCCTCTCTTTTATTCTCCTCCTGATCTACGCTCTTTACGCGCTACTCGATATTCGCCACGAGGATTCCCTCCCTCGTTTCGCAACTATTCCACGAATCCAAGGCGTGCATCGAGCAAGCTGCACCTCCAATCATACTGGAGCATTAACGGAATTCTAATTGTATCCAATCGTATTGTATATCCTTCCAAAAAAGAGCGTATCGATAATAATAATAAGACAAAAACGAAATTCGGAAAATTAGAAATCTTTCTCGATTCGAGAGAGAAAGAGAGGGTGGATAATCGAGTAATGGGTTAAACGAGCTTCGAAGCCTCGCGATAAAACGAAGGCTCGAATCGATCGATTAATGACGAACTAACTGCGCGCACGCGATACAGAATGTTATAAGAGTGGAAGGGGAGGGGGAAAGGGAGAAAGGTTCGTTCTTACACGCCACCGCACAATTCATCCCCCCTATAAAATTATCCTGATACGGTTTTCCAATGGGAGAACGTACGTACGTACGTACGATGCTAGGCTCAAGGACGAGCTGTCACTCTCTTGTCATCTTGTACCCGGATGGAATTGAAATGGAATTAAATTAATACGATAACGGTTGGCCGCTGTATGTACGGCACGTAATAAACCGTATACACCGAGGCGTTGCACACTTAGAGCGGGGGCTGCGGAGAAGGAAGGCCGACATCGCGTGTCTTCTTGGATTTTCCACGAACGGAGGCAACAAACAAACTGGTGATACTTATTTCGTGCCAAGGAACGCGCGGTTATTGTTATTCTCGAGGGTGGGACGCCATTCAACCGTCACCTCGTACGTCTAACCCCTCGAACGGAGGGGGCGGCGAGAGATGGAACTCGTCCCAAATTTACACGCCTAGTATCATCGGGAGATCGGGTTGAGTTTACTTAGTTGAATGAATTTTGCAATAAGTTTGGGACAGAGGGTTCTAAGGAAATGGTGGTAATCGAGAAAATCAAAATTTCTTTTCAACTTTGAATAATAAGATAGTTCGAATAAAGTACTTTTGCTTCTTTTAAAAAAATATTAGAATTTTTTTAATTCTGATTTATATATTCATTTCGAAGAATTATATTTTCTTGGCTGTCTTTGTGATAATCTAAGTGCATACTAATAAACCAGTATCCATTTATTTCTGTAAAATAATATTACTTTTCTTTAGAAAATTATAATTAGAAAATTAGAAATTCAAAGTAGATTTTCCAAATTTGCAAATACTCGAGTTTTAAACCAGTTTGAAATGAATGAAAATCTTAAATCTTTCTATAAATATTCCAATAAAATCTTTTCTCTTCGCTCATATTTATAAATTAATTATATTTTGCAATTGCATCGTGATTGAAAACGAAGAAGAAAGATTCGGGCAAAGGAACCGATGACCCGAAAAGAGAAACTGATTAGAATTCGAAAAGGAAGAGGAGGAGGAGGAGGAGACGAATGAATCGAAGAAAAAAGGGCAAGGTTATATTCCATCGGGAACGAAAAGGGCCTAACGATCCACGGTACGAGCTTCTCTTCGCCCCATGCAATCTCCATAGAATTACCATACGATTAAGAGAATACCGACCTCCGGTGTACGTACACCGGGGCCAACATTAGCCCTCGAGAGTCTTCCAATTAGCCTCTCGAAAGATCGTTCTTCTCTCGTCTATATAGATCGCGCCAGAGTTACCGGAGAGAGGACATAAGATCTCGGATATATGCGAGCCGAGATAATCAGGATAAGGCTCCTGTGCAAAAAAAAAAAAAATGCGCGTCCAACATCAAAAATCGTATTTTGTTGCAACACTTTCTTCGTTATACAATATACCTAGTAAGTAACGATATAAAGTAATTGAAAAAAAAAAAAAAAAAAAATAGAAGTTGTTATTAAGTTTCGCGAAAAAAAGATACTTTGGAATTTTAGCACCTGACAGCAAACGGAGAATAAGCAAGATAAACGTATAACGTTTAATCCTTATATTCGATTTAAATATTTTATTATTAAAATTTGATTACTATAAACTGGATGATATATTCAAAGTAGCATAAAATGCCAGAAGAAGAAAGAATAATTCTAATTCTGTATCTGTATTCACGAAAATTTTACATACATTTATACATTTTTCAGATTAATTATCAGCGATTGGGTAGAGATAGACGCGTGTGGGCCAGGATGACGTATGTACGCAGGCGCGTGTGAAGCACGTGAGAGCACGTAGAGGCGAGCAGAAAAGAGTGTATTGCGTCGCGGACATGGCGGAACTCCCGTCGCATTCTCCTTCTTCTTCCTTCCACCACCTCCCTTCCCCCCCGCTTTACGAGCTTATTTTACTGGATTTTTATGATATAACGTACCCGCACCTAGCTCGAGCCCCGAAGTTTATAGGTTTGTGAGATTTTATCGTGGCGTAACGTATGGTTTGTTAAATCGACCCCCTGCGCAACACACGCGTGGCCGCCGATTCACGTACGAGGAGGAGCACTCGAACACGCACGATGAATTCCGCAAAGGGGCCTCTTGCCGGTTTTAGATATTTATCGCGCGGTACGACGACCCAAGTGGATCGCTTGTTTATTTTTCCAAACTCCTTTCGAGTTTTTCGTTTCCCACCTCCTCAGAAATTCTCGAGAACTCTTCGTTCCACCCCTTCCACTCCCGCTTGTTCCGTGACTCTCGTTATCGGACGATACTTGTTGCCGATTATAAACGGCGATTAAAACGATTCGGGTCGAGATAGGGGATTTGGAATTTGGCTTCGAAAAAGATAACCAATCTGATCGATCTTATTACGATTTTTAGAATCTTGATCATTTTTATCATCATTCTATTATATTTCGTGCGTCAAAATAATTGTCAAATATTTCTAAATAAGTAAAACGCATTTTGTTATTTATACCATTTACATATATACGATTAAAAATCTGTTACACAATTTCGTTTCTCGAGATTCGAGAAATTACTCATCCACGTGTATTTATAAATATAAACGTTGCGAACACTCAAGATTCGATGTAAACGGATCTCAAAAACTGATTATTAATTATCAAGCGCAATAATAAAACCCGATTCAACGTGCTCATCTTACTCTCGCGCGCCTCTCATACAATCCTCGTTAGCCAACACCCGCGCGCACGTTCAAAACAAACTCGTGAATTAGAATACATCGATAATGGAGTTAACGCTTTGACCGAACCGCGATAAAACCGAGCGGTATAGTATATGCAATAATTGCGCCGCCAACGTAACTACGTATATTATATTCCCGCGCGAATGCTTTTTACGCCGCGTTAATTGTACGTTGAACGGTGTATCAAAGGATCTCTGGTAGGTAGGATCTTTGGTATCGATCAGAGATTGCGCACAAGGGGAGGGGAGGAGGGGAGGTTCTTTCGCGAGGGCGATGACCATAACGACGACTTCCGGTCAGTAACTCGGCGCAATTAAAGCGACTTAAGTGCAATTCCGTTAACGGGACAGCCAGTGTAACTGTCGTGTACGACTTGACAGCACAATGCCTCCTCGGCTCTCTTGGATTTCCTTTTGTTCCCCGAGTATCGTTACTTACGCCGGCTCGGATCGTTGCGCGCCATCTTTTATACGATACTTTTTTTCTCTCTCTCTCTATCTCTCTCTCGCCATCCATTACGCTCCTCGTCGAACGAAGATACCGCGCACGTGTATATATATGTATATATATATATATATATGTTGTGTGTGTACGTGCGTGTACATGGGGCACAGAGATGGAGACACGTATACACGTCGGTAATATTCGGCCGGCAATAAGTCGAACGTAAGGTTGTTCCAAAAATATCAACGATGCAAGGTTATCTCGTTTCCCTCCCGTGTATTTTTGGATTTTCACAAACACCGGCGTCCAATCCTCCTGTTTCCCGAACAATAACGCCTACGTCAACTCTAACACGTTAACAAATGCGCGTGTATCTTATCTATGCCGGGCCGGGCATTACGGTAACATTATTGCTTGATAATGCAATAAGCTTTTATCTTCACCTATAAATATACACGCGTGTATTGCAACGAGTGAATCGAACGAATGTTTCGTGCGGTAACAGAAGAATGGCTCATCTTTTACACGCTTCTTCCCTGAAATCTGGCCCGGTTTTCGAAAGATTCGATCCGGATTTTCCATTCTACGCGACTCGCTGATCAAATCTTGGAAGGGGATAATTGTATGAATTGTAATAAATGGAAAGTAGTTGGATATTGCTATCGTTTGAAAAATTGCACACGGTCGTTTCAATTATGCAAATGTATATATAATGTAATATAATTGGATACATATTTTATATTTTAGTAGTAAGTACGTTTTAATATAATAATAAATAATAATAGTGAAGAATCGAGCGTTAAATAATTATAAACGTTAAAAAAGTTATTTTTAAAATCGTAATATTTGATATATTGTTATGTACAGTAATTTATTATTTCCTTTTTTTTAATTATATTGCAGAATATTTCAATATAATCTATAAGTATAATAAGTATAATCTATATGTGAAAATGTTAAATGCATAAAGTTTGTCATAAACACTTCGATGCAAAGTTACAGTTAAAAAATATTAAACGTAGCCTGAAAAAGTTATATACACAACTGTAACTATATAATAAAGTATTTACAGACAAATTTCATTAGGAATTAAAAGATACATTAAAATTTCTACTATGGAATCGTGTTACAAATTTAAAAATACATATATTTCCAATTATAGCTGCATCGAATTTTCTGCTAATCAATAATTTAATTTGACAGACTTTAGAAAAAAATATCCCGTGCCAACAATATTCTAACTTTCTTTTTTAATCTTTAAATTCTAAGAAATATGTCAAATGTGCCACTAATATAACATACACATTCAAAAATCTTATTTCGCCTATTGCTGCTTCTCTTATTAAAAATTTCACAGTAGAAAAAAAAAAAAAAAAAAAAAAAAAAAAAAAAAAAAAGAAAAAATTTGCTTTTCTTCAAAGACACGTAATATACACTACTACGTATTGTGCAATCGTTCGAGCAGAAAGAAACATCGTATAAACCCCCTCCCCGAGAGCATTTTCCCGTGGCAACAGGAACCACCGTCTCGATGGTAAGTAAAAGCTCTCACCTCGGCGTCCACTGGTAAATATACCGAAGCTCGGTGTGCAACCTTAAAAACTTTTCGTAATAAATCAGTGCACAATACGACAGGCTGGAATCGGACAAATCTCGTTAGTCGGGTCGAAGAAGTTTGTGCCGGGAGAAAGAGAGAAAGAGGGGAAGATAGGGGGCAGAGAGAGAGAGAGAGAGAGAGGGAGATGGAGAGCGAGAGAGGAGAGGAAAGCCGG
>NW_006263480.1:709995-712324 GCF_000469605.1 Apis dorsata
GTTCACCTTGGTTGCTGGAACCCATCTGCATGCGAGGACCGCGGATGGGGAAGAAGGGGGAGAGAAGAAAAGGACAAACTAAGGAGAAGAGGTGGAAGAGGAGGAGAAGGAGGAGAAAGAAGAAGAAGAAGAAGAAGAAGAAGAAAAGGAAATCGAAGCTAGGGGAACGACATTCCAACTGGGGTCGGGATGAGAAGCGTCATCTCTTGGAAAACCGACGCTACCTTTCTTCTACGTTTCGCCAATTGGAGCCCAGCAAATATCGAGAAACGTGCATGATCCCTGCATGATCATCGTAATAAATCGCGCAGATAGAAATTTGGGCGAGATGAATTAATTAGAAATTTCTGAAAAATTTCTCTAATTCGAATTATTTAAAAAAATAACGAGATAACGCGTGAATATTTTAATCCGCTATGTAATAATAACTTCCCTTGTTAATCAGATTACAGGGAATGGCGCGTTTAATCATAATGTACGGCGCGTGTTACGTCAAACGGAGTAAATTACATTATTAATTCTTCTCGAACGCGATTCTTCATTTAGCGGCTCGCCTATGTGACGAAGAAACATTATATAGAATCGCTAATAAGAGACATTGGTAATTGTAATTGATTGCAACTGTACTGGAACGGTACGAAAGTTCCAAAATGGAAGATAAATCTTTCGTGAGACGCGATGGCAGGAAGATTGCGAGAAACTGAGGATTTTTTTTCAATACGGATACGAGGCATATTTGATCGATTTCAAAATAATTATATACGAATAAGAAAGTGACGATTATTTATCTTGGAAATAAAATTATGATTTATATCAACTCCTTTTTTTTTTTTTTTTTTTTTTTTATTTACATTTATGAATCATTAATTTTCTTCACAGGCTCGGCTAATTTTCAATACCGGCCCAATGACAGTGAAAAATTTACAACGAATGAAGTTTGATTTCTGAAGTGATTCAGTGTATAAGTGTGAAAGAATAATCTTTACGGTTAAATCATCATTGCAATTATATTGAAATACGAAGCTAGAAATAGAAAATAGTAAATCTTGCAGTAGACGCGATAGCAAGAGATTACAGGGAATTAAGAATTTTTTAACAGATGCTTAAGAGTGACGAAAAGAGAAAGAAGTGCAAACACAACGAAATTTTACATGTTCGGAAGGAAACTTTATATAAGTTAAATTATCGTAGGCATAGCGTGTAAAATCGCGTGAGACAAACAAATATGCGATATGTTGCGCAATCCTTTAATTAAACTGAGCATCATCTAATTAACGTAGAACATACAATTTACTCTTATCAGAGGATGATGTTCATTAAGAAAATTGTAGACAAGCTCGTTAATTATTTTTCGAACGCGTTCGATAAAAAGTTAAGGGCATTTATCGGTTCTATAAGATTTTCAATTCCATTTGAATTTCAACTTTTCGTTGTTTTCTGGATACGTATAACGTACGTATATTTTTTTCTATACGTTATTATTATCTTCTAATATATATTTTTTTGTTATCTTTATGTTTACATTTTAAAAAAAAAATTTGATAATAATAATAATTATAAGTAGATACAATTTTTCTTTATCGGTTATTCATGATAAAAAAATATCTTTTTACGACGTTTTCGTAAAGAAGACACGATGCATTAAAATTCGAAGCCTATTTCAAAAAAAAATATTTCTACAATATATCCCTTAGTTTCCAACCAACTGTTCTCCTAATCTTTACATTTTACATTTCGCTTCCGGTAATAACAAATTGTAATATAATATAAAGTACAATATATTTGCACCTAATTAATTACTAAATAAATATTACAAAAAAATACAACAGCATACCATTTCTATGATCATCGTATATTTATCACTGATCAAATTTTTAATATAAACGAAATCGAGGAATTGAAAGGGTTAAACCAATCTTCCTCAACCCTTATAAAATAACATTTTTTTTTTTTTTCTCTTTTCATTTTCACGATGAGACGAGAAAACAACGCCACCGATTTCGAAATCAAGTGGCAATCTAAAGCTCGGCATCGAAGAAAGCAATTAATTCACGATTATTCAAGATTGCAGGAAAAGCGAGATTGGCCCGACCGAAAGGTCACTTACGGAAACACTTACGGCGTGGATGTGCGAAATAAAACAGAATTACCGCTGGAAGGCGGCCAAATTGAATATGGATTTTTAATTGTTACGGCACAACACGACCGCGGCGTAGCAGTTTCAGAAATACGGTATGTAATGCGGTGTCGCGCGTCGATGCGACGACGCAGTCCCCGCTTTAATTAAATGACGATAAATCGAAAGAGATAGGGAAAGAGTTGACAGCGA
>NW_006263480.1:712544-715352 GCF_000469605.1 Apis dorsata
AACTCGCGTATACGTTACTCGCGCTGACAAACAATAAATAAAGTTGACCGCCAATCGGACAACCAAGCTAGCAATCGATAACGACCACTCTTTGATTAATTACACGGTCACACGCGATCCTTCTTGCGAATTAACTATTCGCTATTTTAGAATTTAGTTTTCCAATAATAGAAGATGGGTTGTTGGCAATTTCGTCATGTTCTTCGAAATATTTTTCTAATTTTTCTTCTTTTTTGTTATGCGATAATATTCGATATATAATAGAAATATAATTGTGAATTTATTTTTTTTTTAAAGCTACACGTGTTTAAAGTTAGTCTTAGTGAGCTTGTGGTTCGGGTTTTAGGTTACGTGATATTAATTCTTTGCAGACGAATGTCACTGTTAGAATTAAATTACGTTAAATTTAATTAATTTAATTCTGGTATACATTTGATAGTGAGAAAATTTTTATAAAATAGCAAATATCTTTGCTTATTATTATTATTATAATATATAAGTTTTTATATTATGTAAGAAAATATTCTCGACTTGTCGGGAATCGAAAGAGTGAAAATCGTTCGCAAAGGATTAAAGATTATATTTCGTCATCGTCGAAATATCTTCGAAATATTATCGAAAAATACAAAAAATATTTAGAAAAATATATATATCCTTGCTATATAATGTATGTGTAATTTCATTAAATCTCGATTCGAATCGAATTTTAAAAAATTAAATAAACAAAAAATTCCACTTCTCAGAAAAGAGATTTCACGCCTTAAAATGATTGTATTTCTGGTATTGGATCTACGTCGATAGCGGTGAGGAATATTTTTAGGAGATCGCGGTATGTGGCGTCGACGATTATACCACCGCTGTGAAGAACTATTCAAAGAAAAGATCTCTGAGCGTGGAAGGAGGAGGAGGGGGAGAAAGAGAAGAAGAAAATGGATTAGGGGTTGGTCAAAAGCGGGTTCGAGAAATCCCGCGGATTTTCGAGCTTTCTCTCTCTCTCTCCCCTTCCTTCCCTTTCCCACCCCTCTCTCTTTCTCCCAACTATCTTCCCAACTAGGGATCTTTGTACATCCCATGGGAAATCGGCCTAAACGGGGTTGACCAAAACAGGTTTTCAAAGATCAACGCGTTTCGAAGGAGAACTGTTTCGAATGACCGTGACAACGCAACGAAGCAATCGGTCATGATACGAGATATTCAAATGAGAATACAGTCCATTAAAAATAGATCTCTCGGCCGAGCGAAGGATGGAAAGATACATTTTTCAATACGTGATTTCCTCGTGACATTTCGAATTATTTTATAGCGCTGTGTGCAAACGAATGAATGAATCATTGAAAGATAAAAAATATATATATATATATATATATATTTCTCGGCAAGTGTAATAAAAATCTAGTGTAACATTCGTAATATCAGTACAAGCTGCTACACAACGTTTATCGGTCGCGAATGAGAGAGAGAGAGAGAGAGAGAGAGAGAGAGAGAGAGAGAGAATGGGGAGAAATCTGACTTGGTACGGTCCTGATCCGAAGTTATCCGAGCTCCGCGAGAGAGCCGATTATATTAAATGGCTGGTAAAATGGTCTGCTTAACATAGCGTTTATCTGCTCCTCTTGGTTTTAGTACTTTTTCACTGCCTCGTCAGCCATTGCCCATAAACTCTACTACAAGCCTTGCCTCTTTTTCCCTCTTCATCCCCTGTCGCTTACTCTCTGCTACCCCGTACAATTTTTCTCCCTGTACCTTCGGCCTGACCTACGCGTACATGCGCGCCCATGTGCCATGGGCGAGAACGCGCGTGTATACTTAGCACGACTCATAAAGAATATAGAACCATTAAAACGACTCATCCTCTTGAGTGTGCTCATCATACTTTGACGCCTTTTTTGTTTACATAAATCCTCTTTACGCTCCTCGACACCGTTTCACTTTCTATATCAGACATCGAAAGAGCTCTTTCATGAATGTAATTAAGGGTGGCCATTCAGGGCGAGCCCTGATGTTTTGTCAAATATTATATATATATTGTTCGTGTCCGCAGCAATTAGCGGGGATACAATTGCGTAAAGAGAACGGGACGTTTTTTTTTTTACACGTAGGATTCTCAGCAAAAAGAAAACATTCGTAAAAAATGCAAACGACCGATACGTAATCGATAATTACGACAACCTTGAATTTTTAATTAATACACGAGTGGAGCCTGTTTTCTTTCTCAATGAATAATAACGTCAACACGATCGAATGAATTTACTTCTCTAAATACTAAATTAAAAGATAACCAACTTTATGAATATTTTATCGATTATTTTATGCTTTTTCAACGTATAAAACGACCATCGTTTCGTAACCAAGGATAGCATGCCTCTTTTTTCTCAATTTTATCAAAGAAACGTACACAACGGGCACCGTACGTGGAATGTCGAACCCTCAACCAGCACAATACCACCCTCGCCGCGAGAACGAAGAAAACTAGCAAGGGAAAAACGAAAGAGAGAGGGGGAGGGGAGGGGAGAGAGGGAAGGGGGAGAGGAGAAAGGAGAGGAGAGAGGAAGAGAGGGAAGAGGAGAGAGGAAACGAGAGGGAGAGAAGAAGCGAGGGAGAGAGAGAGAGAGAGAGAGAGAGGGAATGTGTAGATGTACACATATACTTATAGAGGAACGACGTGAAAGAGGGTGGCTTAGCATGAGGGGCGTGGTGGCCCCACCACCCCCATCAAACGACCAGGCAGAACTACTTTTGGGGTAGCCGACCCACACACCTCTTTCTCTACCTCAATCCTCCCTCCTCCTCACTCCTTTCCCATCCCCC